>NC_091156.1:7011194-7053694 GCF_040958095.1 Procambarus clarkii | reverse complement strand
GAGAGAGAGAGAGAGAGAGAGAGAGAGAGAGAGAGAGAGAGAGAGAGAGAGCTGATCTGAGCAACATGACAATTTCAAACGAAGAAATAAAAAGCGAGAGTGAAGTGGAAAGGAAAATTAAACAAGGGGAGAGCGAATAAGGAGGAAAATCACCAACTATGATTTTTTAGCACACTTCCTTTGTGTGTGTTTACTATTTGTGTCTGCAGAATTGAGCTATTAGCTCTAAGACCTCGCATTTCTAACCAATTTATTTCTTTCCTCTATTATATTTACTAAATACAAAATATATTTCTAACACACGCAATATATGTGTGTGTGTGTGTGTGTGTGTGTGTGTGTGTGTGTGTGTGTGTGTGTGTGTGTGTGTGTGTGTGTGTGTGTGTGTGTGTGTGTGTGTTTGTGTTTGTGTGTATGCGCGCGCGCTCGTAATCATGAGCTATAACTCCCCTCTCCGCCACTAGATGGCAGAACCTTACGGCAAACGCATTCCTCCATAATCAACACCCATTGTCGTTCAGCAACACCGTATTAAAAGCAATGCCATAATAGCGCTCACACACGCAAAAATACAACCATTGAACCCTGATTACACCCCGCGAGAAAGTGCCCAAATCAGGAAGAAACTCTTAGAATGAGATGCTGTGCTGGTGATCTCTGGCGACTGAGACAGGGAGAAGTGAGACAAGGGAGGAGAGGATGGGGCCGCGGAGTCCGACGCTGCCGTCCGCGACGGCGGAAGGGATGATATATATGTGCTTTAGCCTACAGTTTAGACCTATTGTCTTGTGTATGACCCTCTGTACTGTGTGACAGTGGAATACCAGCATTGTCCTCACTTTAATAAGACTTAATTGAAATCCTCAGATTAGGCAAAATTGTAATTAAATTTTGTTAATAATAATGGCTTCTTGGCTCAGGGTTAGTTGTCATAGGGATCGTGGGTGAGCGTATTAGTAAAGAAGAGAAGAAAAACTCATAAACGCGTTGATATAAAGAGGGTTTGGAAATAAGTTAAGACACACTTAGGGAAGCAATTCGTTCGTTACTCAACAGGTTCTATGTTGTAGTGAAGATCATCTTCATTCATATTTTTTTATTTTTTTCCCATTTATAAATAGTTTTGTCGAGGACAGGAAGCCTGTGCATATATATGCAAGTCTTAGGTCAGTAGCGAATTCCCAAGAGGTCAAACTACTGTCCTTCCCCATGACTCAACCACATATCAGTTACCTAACTCCTAGGCACCTATTCACTGCTAAGTGAAAGAATGCCCAACCAGTTCTATTCCTCCAGGGAATCGAACTTAGGATCCTCTAGTGTGAGTCAAAAAATATTGGAAGTATATAAAGGGTTGGGAGTACCTCTACCAAGAGTTAGCTGTGAGAAACTAAGACATTCAAGGGTTATAGACTCTGTACGTCATGACCAGTAAACTTGATGAATCATAAGGTTATTCTCATGAACACAAGCTTGAATAAAGTATTTGCATAGCTCATAATACCTCAAACGGATAAATACAAAATTACGTATTGGGTTCGAATTCAATAGGTATTGTTAGAGAGTATGACCCAGTTCCATCTCACAAAGCTTACACATACAGTACTAGAGGATTGGGATGAAGACTACACTACCAACCACATACCGAAGGTAACGATAGTCCAATCTGAATTACTCTACTATATATCTGGTGGGAGATTTTGTGCTGTTCATATATATAGATATCAGTTGTAAACATATAAGCAATTTCAATGCTGGTACTTTGAGGGTCAGAATGCCACGGTTTTTCTCCTATTTGGCTTAGGTCGGGATACTTAGGTCTAGTTTAATATTGTTTTTTGCTTGTTGATTAAGTCGTTCTATGTCATTTAACAACGTTCCTATGTGTTAGATATCATCCATGCACAAGAGATTCTGAACCCTTTATTATGTCTAGCGAGCAGGAATTTATGTTTTCAGAGATGAGATTTTAAACTGCTTCAAGAGCAGACCTTAAATAGCAGAAAATTGCTCCTCTTTTGACAATTTTAGTGTTCTGGTTGTTAATAGCAATGCAGGTAGTTGTGTTATTTTATACTTTTTTGCAACATGTTTATCCTATTTATCCTAACGCTGACAGTCTGTGAATAAGTGTTTATATATTAAACTTCCAGGCTGCTGTAGTGCGGTCTGTTTTCGGCTGGACTGAGTAATCAGTGTAAACATAGCGTTTATGTGAAGTAAGTTATTAACAGAAAATGTCATTTACTCAATTAATAGCTTTGTGATGGTCTTGTCCTATACCTGTATGATTTGGGGATGGGTATGCATTATTGTTGTAAGGTAGGGTGATGTCTATACATTTATGATGGCGACAATGGGTGTGAATAATGCTTGAATGGCAGGGTGATGGGTGTGTCTTTTTACCTGTGTGGTGGTAGGAAGGGGTGACTTAATACTTATGTGGTGAAGTTATTGGTGAATAATATACCTTTATAAATATAAATATGAGAACAGACCCCAACATAATTTAAAAAATGGTGGGAAGCTACTGACAAATTTATCCCTGTCTGCACTTGCAGAACATTTGTAGAGACGAACATTTATAGCACAATTCTGGCATTGCTTTAGGAACGCTAAATCCCGTCTCGCATATTTGAAGGAGTTCCAGGATTATAAAACCAAGATCAGAGAAAATAGGGATAACTAGGCGGATTGCACGTCTTTTGACTGTCAGACAACGTCTTCAACACTGTGTGTCACATGAGACTAGTACATGGAGAGATAGCGAGGCGTCGGACTCCAGCCACAACTACAAATGTTGATATAACAGAGCTCAAAATTTTGGCAATTTGAGAATCAGTTGATTAAATGATGAGAGGCGGAGCAAAGGAGCTCAGGCTCATCCCTAGCAGGTACATCTAGGGGAGTACACACACACAAGCACAAACACACTCACAAGTAGTATCAAAACGTTTTAAGACAAAGAGTGCTGGGAAGACGGGACATCACGAGCGAGGCTCTCATCCTGTAACCTTACTTAGGTAATTATATACAGGCACCCACACACACACACACACACACACACACCCACACCCAAACACACACACACACACACACACACACACACACACACACACACCCACACCCACACCCACACACACACACACACACACACATATATACAAGCATACACACACAAACATTAATAAAACGATAGCTATATAATAAATCGTAAAGCCCTGCGTGGATGAAAATAATCTAGCCACATTAATTTCTGATTTGCCTTAATGATAATGAAATAAATTACTCCCTGTCATTTTTTATGGAGGGTTAATTTGTTTGACCATTTAAACTTTGCTAGATACATTCTTATAATACTTTCGTTATATCATTAAAATTAACATTTAATCTTCAAAAATCTTTCTTAATTACCACGAAAGCTAACAAATTGAATGGTTAATAGCTTAACTTGATATCATTACTGTGGATAAAGCTCGACCCGATATACCAAAGACTGCCACAACTGATGGCACCAGGAAATGACATAATAATAATAATAATAATAATAATAATAATAATAATAAAATAATAATAATAATAATAATAATAATAATAATAATAATATTTTTAATAAATAACTAGGAGGAGCAAACAATGATCCATCAGCAACCAATGTGACTGTTGAAGAGATGAATATAAACATGGACATTTGTGTATTGGTTTGGTCAGCGTGTGAACTGGAGGCTGTTGGTGTGTGGGAGTGGGAGTAGATGCGTCTGAATCCCCGCCCTGGACAAGTAAATTCCTCCCTCCAGGGCTTCTTTTTGCAATTGGTAAAAATGAAGTGGCTGGGGTGCGCGCTAGAACGCGTCTAGGCCATCGATCAAGTGAGAGGGAGAGGGTGGGGGGGGGGGGGGGCGGGGGTCTCTCTCTCTCTTTGGCCTTCCCTCATTCTTCTCCCTCTTTTTCACTCTCTATCACTTTCTCTCTTTTTCATTTTCACACTCTTCCATTTTTCTCGCTATGTATTTATCTTTCTTTTCCTGTTCCTTGTCTGTCTCTCACTTTGCCTGTTTATCATATTATCTATCTTTACTAATTTTGCAATTACAATCTGCAGGTTCAGAGGCCCTTACTCCTATCCTGCTTTCTGGATATCGTCTTCTCCACTCCCATTGTCTCACCTTGTCCATCTCCTGTCACGCTTAGATATCTTTTACAGTTTTTCCTTAAAAATTCTTCATTTTATTTTCACTCTTTGTCACATTTTCACCTTTCAATCCTGAACTCTACCTCTCTTCTCCCTCCTTGTTTCATCCCTTTATCTCTTTTAATTGTCTCACGTATACATCTCTGCTATTTTCTCTCATCTCTTTATTCTAATTTTCAGGCTTTTCTTCTAATTTTCCACCTCTGCGTTTCTCTTCTAATTACATAACCTCTTTCTCTTATAATTGCGTCTCCCTCTCTCCCTCTTCTTCACGTCTTTATTCTTCCCTTTCATATCTCATATTTTTCCTTAACTTCTAATCCTCATTCTCCTTCTCGTTTCTTATCCTTCATTCCTCTGTTCTATTCCTTTCTCTCTGCTTGTTCATTCACCCCTTGCTTTTATCATTAGTCACTGTTTTCCAGATATTAAATTTATTCATTATGTCTTCTCTCTCTCTCTCTCTCTCTCTCTCTCTCTCTCTCTCTCTCTCTCTCTCTCTCTCTCTCTCTCTCTCTCTCTCTCTCTCTCTCTCTCTCTTTCTCTCTCTCTCTCTCTACAAGTCAATACTTGTAGCATTATTAATTGAAAAGTTAATTTAAATTTTTTCTCGTGTACATAGAAAACAAAGTAATATATATTATACATAATTTTACATTTTCACATTATTCATCCAGTGTTAATTTCTTCGTCTCACACACACGCACACACACACACACACGCACACACACACGCACACTTTTTTTTATTAATACATTAGGTACATCTGCATTAGTGCAGCTACCCTAGACTATATGAAGTGGAGTACAGTGTGTCAAAAGAGCTAACTACGTGATGCTATAAAATCCCCATCACACAAGATGGTTAGTCATACAGAGGCATGTGATGGGCAGTCTGCACTGTTTTTTTTTATTTTTTTTTATTAATACATTTAGTACATGTGCATTTGTCCAGCTATCCTAGACTATATGAAGGGGAGTACAGTGTGCTAAAGCTAGCTACGTGATGCTAAAAATCCCCATCACACAGGATGGTTAGTTATACAGAGGCATGTGATCAGTAGTCTGCACTGACAGACTCTGGGTGCATTATGAGGATATCAACACAAGAGTAAGGCAACAGTGATAATAAAAATCCCCATAACACAGGAATAAGGTATTTTTTTTTTTTATTAAGTTATGAGGTACATCTGCATTAGTGCAGCTACCCTAGACTATATGAAGTGGAGTACAGTGTGTCAAAAAAGCTAACTAGGTGATGCTATAAAATCCCCATCACACAGGATGGTGAGTCACACTGGTAAGTTGAGTCTACGGGTTCTGCGTTCCACATTTCACATACAACTAAAATATTTATCATTTGCGCCTCTTATTTCCAAGATCATGTTAAATTTCGACATCCATGTATTTTACATTTCAACATTTATGCATTTTAAATTCAAAACTCATGTAAATAGTTTTTTTAAGCTAGTGAGTTCGGAAAATTGAATCTAAAAACAAATGAGTTGATAAAGTGTTAACATATATGCTATAATATAATGAATTCAGATTGTAAGGTTTTAGTTAAATGAATTAATTATCTTAAATTTATTTATAAGTATATAAATAATATAGAATAAATATATAAATGATATATTATATATATAACATACAGAACGTAGGAGCATTTCTATCACTTCAAACACTGAGAAGGCTCAGTACACATGATGATATTGCAGGATATAACAGGTAATAGCTTTTCATTACATATTAACTTAATTCCGTAATAAAATGAAATCTGTTTAAGTAAAATTACTTTTTTATCTGATAAGGGACATCTATCCTTACCTTGTTAAAGCTCTGCTTAGGTGGCCAGATTTTCAGACGTCCTAATTGGATTTATCACATTCTCTAAAAGCAATAGTCTGTCATGGGTAGGCGTAAATCTAAGCCATTTAGATGGAATTATAATTATTTTAATTTATTTTGAAAGGAAGTCAATTCTCTAAACGTGTTTGAAAATGTTTAGTATGTCTTGACTTAAGTCGTGAGCGCCTGAACATTTCATCTTCAGAGGACAGGGCCGGTTAGTGTGCCAGTTTTCATAGAAAATTCATCAATAATATCGGAACCCACAACAACATGTTCATTGAACCGCGTCTTTACCACCAGAACACAATGTTCGCTCGTTTCCATGTGTACTCTGGGTGGAATCTTTCATGGAAATGCAGTTATGTCGTATGTTATAATGTTTTTGGAGACGGAGATCAAGGTCAATGGAAACACACATCCTGGTCGATGGCGACACACAATCAGGTCGACTGTAAATACACAACCAGGTCGATGGCGACACACAACAACCAGGTGGACAGATACACACAACCAGGTCGATAGAGACACAACAACCAGATCGATAGAGACACAACAACCAGGTCGATATAGACAACAACCAGGTCGATATAGACACACAACCAGATCGACAGAGACACATACAACCAGATCGATATAGACACACAACAACCAGATCGATATAGACACACAACAACCAGGTCGATATAGACACACAACCAGGTCAATATAGACACACAACCAGATCGACAGAGACACATACAACCAGATCGATATAGACACACAACAACCAGATCGATATAGACACACAACGACCAGGTCGATAGAGACACACAACCAGGTCAATATAGACACAACAACCAGGTCGATAGAGACACACACACTCAGACCAAAACAGCAGCCTTTTCCAAATTCATGGAAGGTGCAACGCAAGAGGTGGATGACCATTAGTACCTGTCAGCGCCGCGCTGGACGGCTCACGAAGATGCCGCCTCTTAAGAGAATGTCGAGGTTTCTGCGTCGGTTTGGTGGGTTTTTTAGGGGGAAAACTAACGATCTCGAGTTTGGGAAGATACCGTTGACTCTAAGTTAAATATTTTCTGAATATTGTTACGCATGTTTTTTTTTTTTTAGATGAGAATGTTTTGGGACAATTGTTTGAGGTGCGGTTTTAGGCCGATGAGTTGATGGTATTCTGTCCATAATACCCCTCCATCTTACTGACTAATTAGCAAGTGTACGTTGCCCTTGAACATAGTCCAAGACTAAAATTACCTCTCCATGTAAATTCACTAAGAAGTGGGGTTACATTTCTCAGTATATATATCTCTTTATCGAGTGATATTATATAATGCTAAAAATCACCTTATTGTATTATTATTTTATTCATCTTGTTATTATTACTATTATTATATTATTACTATTAATTTATAATTATTATGATTATTGTTTTTATTTATCTTTGATGCTTTAAAGAAAAGAACTGAATTTTATGACATAGTATAGAAGTATTGACACTTATTCTGCATTGTGGCTGCTAGATGACCTCTTCATATCCTTCACGTTCAGTAAAGATTAAGAGCTCTCTTCTTTAATGAATAGAAAATCAGATTAGCTGCCATATTGGAAATACATGTGTATTTATACTAAACTATGCAGAGGCTTTTCTGTTTCTTCCACCCCCACCCCTACCAAAGAGTCATGAAAACTGAATATAGAACCAAATACATATCCTTATAATACACAATGTATTTGGTACTTCTCATAAAAAACTTTGATGTTGTTTTTCTGGGGCAAGAGTAACAACTTGCTAACATCGTTTGATAAATAAGTTTTATGTATTATATTAATATATTTTACGGTTCTTTTCATAATTTCAGCAGAATGCGATCTATAAATATTTATATGGAAACTCGCTCCTATATATAAACTTTGAATTGGTTCGATTAGTTTTATTAAGAGAGAGAGAGAGAGAGAGAGAGAGAGAGAGAGAGAGAGAGAGAGAGAGAGAGAGAAAGAGAGAGAGAGAGAGAGAGAGAGAGAGAGAGAGAGAGAGAGAGAGAGAGAGAGAGAGAGAGAGAGAGAGAGAGAGAGAGAGAGAGAGAAAGAGAGAGAGGGAGAGAGAGAGAGAGAGTGAGAGAGAGAAAAAAATAACAAGTCTAAAAAATATTTTTTTACCGTTTGCGCAGGCTGTCGCGCAGGCTGTCAAATTCAACTGCCTAGCTGTTTTTTTCCCACGTCAAAAATAATATATATTTTACTAATTAAAGCATATTCCTTAAAACCACCTCATTATATAACCACCAACTCATGCTCTAATATCATTTTAATATCTAATTCTCTTTTTATCCCTAATACATTTAATTTTCAAACTCAACTTTTAAACTTCAAATACTCCTCAATTCATTAAATGTTTTGTAATGTAATATTCCTCCATGCTCCTGCATCGCCTAATTTTATAATACCATCAGATTTCCTAATTCCATGTTTATTACTGTGTCAGGTACCAATCTATAATTGTTGTTTCGACATTTAAATTCATTCAGAAATGTATGCATCATATTTTAGAACATTCAGTCCCCTGCTTCCATTCGGATTTCGCATCAATTAAGTAAATTAAAAAGAGCATGGAGTTTTAGGTGGTAAGTGTGTTTCAAACCATCCATTAGTCGCTGTCAATGGGCCCGGATACCAGGCACGGAGCTGCAGGGGCCAGAAATTGCTTTTTGAAGAATTGTTGAGTTTGTGATATTATTGACTGCGTGTAGAGAGAGAGAGAGAGAGAGAGAGAGAGAGAGAGAGAGAGAGAGAGAGAGAGAGAGAGAGAGAGAGAGAGAGAGAGAGAGAGAGAGAGAGAGAGAAAGAGAGAGAAAGAGATGGAGGGGGAGATAGACAGGTGGGTGACGATCCTCAATGCCGTGGTAATTTAAAAGTTATGAATATCAAAGATGAATTTAGAGTGGCATATATTTTGTATTATTCAGAAGGGACTGGGATTCCTGTGCGTCTTGTGATGGGGTTATTCCTCCAGTGTTGAATGTTCGAGGGCTGGATTGTTGATGACGCTACAATTACAAGAATTTGCCTACAGGCAAAGTATGATAGAGAGAATTATTTTATTTATACAATTTTGTGGGTATCAGTAAATAATGCTTTACTAATTATTATGATTTTTTTTAATTTAGTTTCTAGAGCGTTTTGAAGGTCATGTCACTCTGAGGGTCACTAGAATGATCAAGAGTTTCATTATTGCACCGGGCCACTATGTACTCATTTATTTTATGTTAACTAGGATCCAGTCATGCTTAGCACGTACTCAACACCAATTACTGGGAAAAAATTGGGTGAGAATAACCCCAAGCGTTTGGCCTCTAATTTTGGAATGAGACACACACACACACACACACACACACACACACACACACACACACACACACACACACACACACACACACACACAACTACCTAGATTTAATGATAAATCCAGCCCTTTCTCTTAACTCGCTAACCTTGTTATTCAGCCTCCCTTTACTCATTAGTATCTGTCAATTGGCTGCCCATTCTTTCGTTTCCATGAACCTCTCCCTTGTTCCTCTCGAAAAAACCCTTTCCATTCCATCCCCCTTATCTCCCACATCACTTCTTTCCTTCTGTTTCTACTCTTTGATCTCTTTTCATAAACCTCTCGACAGACCTAAATTAAAATAAAAAGCAACTGACATAAGATATCGATACTTACTTCAAACATAAAAGTTAATTAGCTGTTTTATTTGGTTAAATTTATTTGCTCTCAATTTCCATTATTAATAATAATTTTGACTTCAGTACAAATTTTTGTAATTTGTTAGCATTGATGCATGGCAATAGCCTTCGTCTTGTTAATTCAGAAATTAGTGGATAATTTATATTTAAAAATTAAATTTGTTTTTATATTATATTAGTCCCTATATCTATATGTTCCCTAATAAAATCATTATTAATGTGACTATTATTTTTATTATACATTATCAGTTAACAACGATGTACCTGTTAATGATTGCTCAAGCTTTCTTACACTGGCATCCTCTGTGTTAAGATGCTGGAGGTCAGTGAGGCAGGTAGTCACACAAGCTTATCCTGAGCAAGTAATTGTGAGCCGTCATGTGGCCAAATTCTTACAATGTGGTATTCTTGGCAAGGTGCCGGATCCAATCAAAGGAGGGCCAGCTCTTTTGACGTGTATGCAGGACTGACACAGTAAAGAGATTAATTTCATTCCTTGGCGTCATGAGAGTTTGATTTATCGAGAAGTCAGAATTCCAGCTTTTGCGCACTAAGATCATTAGATCACGTAGAAAGTGATCTACCTAGCATAGTTCTAGAAATTAGATGCTGCATCTACATCTACTTACTTTCTCAAATTTCACTTATTCGTGCACTAAAAACACAAAGTTCTCATTCCCAAACTTTCTGACTTACACTCCCAAATTACGACACTGTACTTTCCCTCGGTCCCAAAAGCTACCATAATTAATAAACAAAGAGGGAAATTAAATTAAATAATACCTTGAGCACTTACAAAAATTCTTTATATATTTTAAATACCCTCCAGTGTCTCCGAAATAATGAAAATCACTGATTTTATATAAATTAGATCTGCCTCGTAGAGGTCAATATAACTTCTTCAGGTTTCATTGTTTTGTATACTTATGTTAACAGCCTAATATTTCTACACTGAAAAGCTACTCTAGTAACACTCTTAAACTACCCTATTTACACGCCCAAATTGCCCTATTGTGCTTTCAAACTACCCAATTTTTACTCTCAAACTTTTGCGCTTACAATTCTAAACTCTGATATGAACACTACCCCGCTTCCATGCGGCTCTTTTCCAATTCCCAACTACTTTATTATCTCTTACAAACTACTCAAAGCACTCCCAAACTATTGCACTCACTATTCTAAACTACCTCACCATATTCCCATTCTCAAACACCAAAGCCCTTAGCTCCCTTGCCCTATTACTGCAACTCGTCTCTTTCCTGCCTTCTGCTTCCCTTCCCTCTTAAAACAGCTCCCACGCCCTCCCTCCCACCTCCTTCCCACCTCTCTCCCACACGGCTCACTCTGGCAAGCCAAAGCTACTGTCCGACCGCACCCGACGTGAATTAATGAGTAACAATTTGTGTGAATCGCCGGGAATCCAAGGAGATGTCAATCCTCGTGTTTACACCACAAAAGCACAGGAGAGGGGATTAATTATCACAGGCCAGAGCAATATGTCTCTACGTGTGGTTGAAGCAGAGATGGACGACACGCCTGGGCTATGGCGGGGGCACCGGGAGCTCTATTGGTTCTTCTGGCTTGCTCTGCTTGTTGCTCTGGAAAGCTGCTGTGTCCCCGGAATCTCTCAATCTCTCTCTCTCTCTCTCTCTCTCTCTCTCTCTCTCTCTCTCTCTCTCTCTCTCTCTCTCTCTCTCTCTCTCTCTCTCTCTCTCTCTCTCTCTCTCTCTCCCCCTCCTTCCTGCCTCTATACCTACACTTTTACCCAGCTCCTGCACTCTAACTCATTATCTTCCATTACAATTCCACGGATACCCCCCACACCCTTATCCGCCACATTTTTATTATGCTACCCACCAACACTGCCACGTCACCTACCACACCTTCATTCTTACAACTCTCTTCCACAGCCCTCGAAACCAATTCTCAACCCCAGCTCCTCCAGTCAGAAACTTTTTTGGCAGTGATGGTAAGATGAAGAAGATACACGTCCCAGTGAAATGCACAAATGATGTCATTGTCTCCACCAAAACAAATGATTAATACATGTTAATAGACTAAAAAATGCATTCATAATTGATATAGCAATGACAAAACGAAACGTTTGATTACCAGGGAAGTTTATGACATACGAAAGGAAAAACTTTGAGGAAGCTAACAGTCACAAAGAGTCGAACATAACAATTTTGAAAATAGTGGTAATGCTTATGTCCAATAACTGTTGACATAACACACTGAGAAGCAGGTTGGGATACAAGATATGTACAAGGAGGGGATGATCCGTGGTGACATAAGCTGACTGAGGTGAAAGAATCTTCCTAACACATCATATCTGTGAGAACTTTAGGAGGAATTAAAACAATGAGCCAGCAAAACTTGACTGGACCCCAGGTGGAGAAGATGCGTCTTAAAAACCGATCACGAGAATCAACCTGGGGCAAGTGAGAATTGTGGCCACTTCTTTGCCTATCTGTTGATGAAGAAGATCATATACAGGTAAAGGAGAAAGGGAGAACAAAGCTAGCATACAGTTGAGGAGATTGTAATTCCCTGTGACAAACTTGAGGAAAAAAACGATATAACAATGCAAAAATAAGGAGCTTTGTCAACAGGAACTCCTGAGAACATAGGGATGATTCAAATCAGTCTTTAAGGATATAGGGAATAAATACAAAATCTGTCTATATTGATTAAATATAGAGTGAATCAATATAAATAGAGCGTACCAAAGACATGGATGAAATTCTGATATTTTAAAACACAAGATAAACATGACTGCTACGAAATGGTGAGATAGTATGCGAGTGTGACAGTACAGAAAAAATGTCATAATTTACATTAGTCTTTAGCATGAAAAGTCTTATCATAAAATTGATAAAAGACCAAGCGACAAGCCGAACATACAGAAGGTGGATTCTCTGAAAATAAATGGTAGAAAACTGTGTGATGTGTTCGAGCATATTGTACATGAAGTATTTTAAACTAAATTGGAAATATAACAAAATTCAGATGAACAACAGCCACTACGCAGCAGAAGTTAGTAGCACAAAGTTGTGGAAAAGAGAAATTTAGGAAGGAAGTTATAATGTTGGATGATACGAAATCATTACGACCAGATAAGTTTCTTAATTAGATCCTAGAAAATAATACCGCCGAAGCGCTAAACCTCTAACAATGATCTATATCACCTAGCTCAACAAGAGGTAAATTTCTTAGACATGAAAAACTGAGAGGAGCCTATACGTTTCTGGTAAACGTGATTAATCTAAATGAGGAAGTAGAGACAATCGGATAAAATATTGTAGACGATGTAAAATTATCAAATAAAGTCAAAACACACAGTACATATGAAAATAAAAATCAAGGAAAGCAGCAGAAGGCTTACTGGCTCATACGTGGCAGCTCTTATTTATATACACTCAAACTCATTGATATTTATGTCTAACCTACGCTTGAAACACATGACAGATTGGGGAGGGGAACAAGAAGGCCCATTGAACAGTGCGAATTTAAAGGCAAATAACACTGAATCGTCAAAAGAAAGGTCCTTGGAGTCAACCTTAGCCTAGCACAGGAAACCCATTCTTATTAAATAGCATCGTCAGCATAAGAGAAACTTCCAAACTTGATATTTGCCTTCAGAATATTGTCAACGACATACACAAGGACCATTCGTGAGGATGCAGCACGCAGGATTCGTCTAGGGAATCCGGAAGCCATACTGTCAAAATCATGAGGTAAGTAATTAAGCTGGTTCTCTCATTGCCCGGGTAAAATTATGACGAGAGGCTAAGAGAACTGAAACTAACTACACTTGAGCACAGGTGAAATAAAAGAGACAAGATAACAGCATAAAGTAAATGAAATGGCCAATCAAGTGGGCTTGTTTGAAATAAAATATGGTATAATATGGGGACATGGAAGGATATTCAAGGCGCAGATGAGTCTTGGAATCATTGAAAAAGGAATTTTATATTCCATTCATCTGGGCTCTAGGAAACTCGTCGATGGAGCTACTGAGTACTTCTTCAAGGCAGGCGATTAGTCACAATAACGTGGCTAAAGTATGTTGACCAGACCACAGACTAGAAGGTGAAGGGACGACGACGTTTCGGTCCGTCCTGGACCATTCTCAAGTCGATTGAGAATGGTCTAGGACGGACCGAAACGTCGTCGTCCCTTCACCTTCTAAGTGTGTGGTTTGGTCAACTTTTTCAAGGAATTTGATAGTTTTTTATTTGTTTTACATAGTGTAATGATATGAGTAAAATAGAATACATTAGAAAGAGAGATAATAGAGCAAATTTAACAGGTTTAGAAATTATGCATAACAAGAAACAGAGAGAGATAGTGGAATCACTGAATCAGATAATCAGCAGCTGATGGATAGTTAGGCAAACCATCGGATGTAGAACTACCAGGAGCTGCACTGTGACCACCATGTTCATATACAAAGCAGTCATAACAACGAGATATATCTAAGAGAAAAATCTTTGGAGCAGGATGGGGGATCTAACCGCCGTACCTTAAGGTGTCTTGGGTCACCTCAGCGTGCGGCGCGCCTCTAGGCTGAACCAGGGCACTAGTTCGAACTCCGTCCTACTGCAAAGATTTTATCGCTACCATGTTGTGTAAAGGTAGACGTGCAAATATATCGTTAAGATCACTTTATCAGCTAAGATGAAGAAGGTTATTGACAGCACTTCTCCTACTTTGACTGTTCACGTGAATATTGTAAAGTTTTTGACAGGAGTTGCATTCCAGTACAGGAAACATTTTAATGCCTTGAACTTTGGAGACGATCGTCAATTTGGCTCACATAGATAATGTGAGGATAATTAATTATGGTGTGATAATTTATTCACATTCAGTGTGGCTAGGCTAATGTTGAATTATATTTAAGGTTTATTATTTCAAGCAGCGAAAGATGTACTATTACAGTACTTAAATTGCGTTCATTTCGTCATTAACTGACAGTACTAACTGATAATATTTACTACTTAACAAATCACAACTCAGCTGACTATTTTATGTTATTTTTAGTTTTTATTCATATTTGTCCACATTTTATAGACAGGAGCTACGTAGTATTGATGATGAATTTGCGGCCATGAAGTTCTTGATGACTGACATTATGTAAGTGATGATTCATATTTATAGTGCTATTTTAATGGAATAAAAATTAGATAGCGAAAGAAGTGTTATTTATTTAGTTCTAGGTTAGTGCTCACCTAATTGTGTTTGCGGGAGTTGAGCTTCGGCTCTTTGGTCCCGCCTCTCAACTGGTGTATATACTCTTGAACCTCTTGGGCTCTACCTTATCTGCACTTGAAACTGTGTATGGAGTCGGCCTCCACCACGTCACTGCATTCCATTTGTTAACTACTTCTGACACTAACAAGAAAATTCTAATGCCTCTATGGCTCATTTGGGTACTCAGCTTCCACCTGTGTACATGAGGGTATATACCATAATCTTGCATTTAAAGTGCATGTTTGTTGGATAGGAATTAAGATTTAGGTATTTCTTCTTATTCCGTAAATCGAAAAACTTACCTGTGTTTGAATTATCTCGTAAAAGACCATTTTGAAATAGTGTGTTAGGCAGACTATTACTTGATCGCAATATATGCTTATACAGGTATTATTTTACTGGGGAAAGAATTCATTCTGGTAGCAGTGAGTTATTGTTCATAGACTCAGGACTCTGCTTCCAGCAAGTGATTATGACAACAGGGTACTGTTGAATTTGCCAAGACAGTAGTTGAAAAGTGTTCCAGAAGCTCAATCATGATCATTTATTTACCTGCATGTGGGGAAAAGCCAGTCGCGTGTGCACATCATCCTAGCACAAGAAAGCCCTTGAATTTTGAAGTAAATGAGGCCACTACAATTACTCTACAACACATTATTTAACTACTAATGAATCGTTGCCGTGGTAGTGTCCAGCGGGATAACAGAATGAAGATGCCGGTTCTACTAGGATATGTTGCAGTAAGTTCTTATTGGATTATTGACAGTGAGTTTACAGCAAAATTCCTTAGTGAAGCGTTCAGTATTACGCAAGTCAGAGGATCCACCTGTGAGGACACACATTATGACGTGGGATTGTTTGATTTGTGATTCAATCTTCATTCAGAAAGTGTGAGTGTTCATTCTGTCCTAAAATTTCCATGCATTGAAACTTTAAACTGTGTTTACATTTTACTTACAAATATGTTCTCCGTATTTCCATGATTCTTTTAAATATATAAAATTAACTTTTAAATTCAAACACTTAAGAGCAGTCCTATAATTTCTCTTCTCTATGACAGAACGGTATTTGCCTTCAATAAAAAGTCAATAAATGTCTTAATTTAGAAGGATTACGGGGTTGTAGTGCGAGCTCTGAGGCCCCACTGACTATTCACGCCGACAGGGCCCTCATTAATCACCTGTACCACCTGTGCAACCTTGCCTCTCCGCTTGTAAACCTTCCTTTTCCCGAAATTAACGGGGCAAACATCAGGCGAGTTGTGACTCTGTTAACATCCTCTCTCTCTCTCTCTCTCTCTCTCTCTCTCTCTCTCTCTCTCTCTCTCTCTCTCTCTCTCTCTCTCTCTCTCTCTCTCTCTCTCTCTCTCTCTCTGCCTATTCATCTTTGTCTTTATTCCATATGCATGTTGTAACTTTTTTGTAATTATCAACAAGCTAAGCTACTTCACTATTCTGTATGATGAATTGCTAAGTAAAAATCAAGAGCTATTAGTTCATCTAACATTCCTATCTCTCAGGGAGATTAGTCATACATGGAATCAGGAAAAAACATGAGATGATGGTCTGTTCCAGTCTTCACCTATATGTTACGACCTTACGACACTACGACCTTGGAATCGTTCCACGTCTCACAAGGTCAAGTCGCCCATGATAATCTTCTCCAAACCAGACCTCCCACGCCCACCTACAAGCCGTCAGGAGTCCTTTCATGATGTTGTTCTCCTCTGTTTTAAAAACAATCGGGTTGGTGATTCTCCAAATGATGCGTATCACTCAACTTTTAATGAAGACAACGAAAATTGGACAGTGTTTTGATTCCTTCTGCATTCAGAGTTTCTTTTATATTTTCGTGGACAAGGAATAGGAAGCTTTTATAGGTTTATCCAGGACCTCTTTGACGACGGGTCGCCTGCAGAAAGATACATCCTACAGCAGTTGCTTCAATCCCGGGGAAGTATTTACTGTGAAGCGAATGTGCCCAAACGTCTTTGTTCGGAGCGGGAGTTCAATCCGTGACCTTGCGGTCGTGAACCGACTGCGCTCTTCATCGACTGTTGAATACTTACTAGAGTCTGTAATAACAAACTCACTTCGTAATCATCTTAAATATCAGAATATAATTTAAATCACTGCATAAATTTACCAGAGGAAGCTCTGGCCTTAATAATCTGTGCACGTTCTATTTAAGTGCATCTGATGGACGAGTGGTAAGAGAGAGACTGATGATTAACGTTGAAGCACCGAGGGCGAGTCAGTAAAATGTTTTAGTGCCCAGATGACGCGTAGGAAGCAGAGTTAGCATATATTAAGTACAATTTAGTCTGGAACAAGTATAAGTGGTACCGGGATCTTTTTCTTTATAACAAATATGAACGATCTTGATACATTATTGAACATATAAGCAGGTTAATTGTGAATACTAATGTTGAGCGTATTATAAATCTTCATGAAGATTCGATGAAATTTATGAACATAGTGTTTAGATTTCAGAGAGCAACTGGAAAAATGCTACCGAGGGAATTTTGTTTTAATGTTTAAGTATATTCTAAGAAAGTGAACCTCATCAAAATCTCAGTAATATGGATATAAATAAATTTGATTTCAAAAGGGAGCGGAAATCATTCTTAAGACTCCAAACTATACACCAATTTGTGCAGGTAAAAAAATAAGACCAATAGGTGCATTATAATTAGAAGGTGAAAAATAACAATTATATGAAAATTATCTTATCCAAGTGACTCACTTATCGGACTATTCTCTCGGGAACCACAGAGAGAAAGATGATCACGTTTAATGCCCAGCATCAGGAAATTTACTCACTGCGAAAGAGCACTGACGCTACATTTGCATGAGAGACTGACTGGGACTGACATTACTGAAGCGGACGGATCAATGAAAGACATAAAATAAGGGCATTTAACGTCATACATTTTTTCTCCCATCACTAATTCTGTCGCCTTCCTTATACTCACACAATGTTGCTGTTGTTTTAGATTCAGCTACTCAGAACAAAAAGTTCCAAGTAGCACGGGCTATGGTGAGCCCGTAAGTAGGAGGATCTTTGGAGCCATATTACTCCACACTTGTTGTTGTTTTTGATGTAGCTACTCAGAACGAAATGTCCATGTAGCATGGGCTATTGGTGAGCCCGTAGTGGACTTACCCGGCACAGGAGCAGGGCTGTAACTTGGATGTCATATTTCCTCCACATTTTTCTCTACCCTTAAATACTTCACTCTTCTTCACCTCACCTCTCATTTCCTTCACCACTTCTCTCTCACCTCTCTTTCGCCACCTCACCTCTCACATCTTCTTCGCCTACCTCTCAACACATTCCTATACCCTTCACCACCTTCCCCTTTTCTACCCTTCACCATTTTCTTTCTCCTTCACCATCTCCACTACCGTTCACCACCTTCCCTCAACTTACCCACCTTCCCTGCTCTTCTCCACCTGCCCAAAACCCTCAATGACCTATCTCTCTTCCCTTTACCCCGTCTTTACCCTTCACAACCTTCCCTACCCTTCATCACTTTCCCAAAACTTCATGATCTGCTGTACTCTCCACCTCCTTCCCCTTCATCACTGTAAACATCTTCATTATACACTGTCTTCATCAATAAATAAACTACATAACACTGCTAAATATTTATTCATAATATTGAAAATATAATGCTCGATGATTCTTGGTGAAGATGTATTCTGGTATTTAGCGAGATTGGAAAATAATGTAGTTTGCCATTTCATGCAAAGAAAGGAGCACGGAGGTCGACCCCGACCAGCTTATGACCATCCCCGAGCAAAGACCAGTCACCCTGCAAAGTTTGTTGAGGCTTGTCCTCAAGTGTCTGGCCTCTAATGTTGAAGAGAGAAACAGACATTCCTTTTTAGTTGATATAGATACATGAAAATTTCCAAAACAAAATACGATTGAATGAATATTAACAATAAGCTAATGAATGAATATACAGCCATAATTGGATAGCTTTCCACTGGCCAACGTAGAGTTGTGACTAATAACGAGTATAAACAGAAACTTAGTTGAGTATTAAAGACGATAAACTGGCAATAAGACAGTTACACAGAGCCAACATAATTAAAACTGACACTTGAGGCACAAGTGCCATATGATGATGACGTAACATGCCATACACAACGGGCCCAACACCTCATATATTAAGCCAGCAAGCAAGATTAAGGAGACTGGTATTTTTATCTGGAACAGTCATGAAACCTAACCATTAACATCCATGGCAAATATTCAGAGCAAATAATAAATGTTTTATAATATAAAAACGACAGATTAAGTCAAGGGCATATTGCTTATGACTAGTTAGAGTTTGCTTGTAGACAAACACACGCAAAAACTGTCAGATTATGTAAACAGCCCCTACCTCCCCCTAGCCTCCCATCTATGTCCCATTTTCTTCATTTCGCGGTGAATTTCCCTGGGTCGGTACAAGGCTGTCATCCCGGCGCGGCTTTTTTGGGGCTTCATTAATCATTTGCTCCTTGCCCGTCAAGCCGGGGCGGCCAAGGAACCGCAGGGGTTCGTGCGGTGCCACAAGGCTTCGCCCGCTGCCACAGAGGAGGGGGGAAGAGGAACCCACTTTATCGCTCGCATTTCCTGGGGTCTCCACCGCCTGCGGCCCGACCACAACCACTGGTGGTGCGCTGCTTACACTCGCGTGAACTGCGAGTTATTGGAGAATTACTTCGTCCCCTGGACGGCCAGCGTTTCTGGCACCAGTTGATAGTACTCGCAATTCGTGGTAATGAAAAATGGTCTGTTTCACAGGAAGGCTATAACAATTTCAGAGGAAAAATATTTGTGGATCCTATTCGTGTTGAATGAAATAAAGATGCATTGATGCATCAACAATTGATGGCAAATATTAATGTGTTCAGGTACTTATAAAGCAAAAAACAAATGCTTTACCAACGCCTATTCTGCAAACGAGAAGGCACAAGGCACAACCATTTCTCAAACACAAGACAAAAACAAACGGCATTCGGCGTAGAATCGCTTAATGCTCGAATCCTACTAATGTAAAATTATTTCAAGCGTTGGTTAGACATTATATATATATATATATATATATATATATATATATATATATATATATATATATATATATATATATATATATATATATGTGTGTGTGTGTGTGTGTGTGTGTGTGTGTGTGTGTGTGTGTGTGTGTGTGTGTGTGTGTGTGTGTGTGTGTGTGTGTGTGTGTGTGTGTGTGTGTGTGTGTTGTAAATTACATTACAACATCGTTAATGTTCAACATTACCGTTAGTGTACTATTAACACAATAACGGGGAAAAGAGCCTCTGCTTTTCAACGGGGCTCTTTTGCACTTCCTGCCATACCACCTTGTGTCATAGTAGTGTTATTTCCATGCGCAGATTAAAAATCAGTCCTAATATTTTCCAAGTGTAATTTTAATCCATTTTTGATCTACCATGGACTGGCCGTAGGAGTCTCTGTAGGTGTATGTATGTATGCGTATATGTGATGAAATAGGAAACTAACCTCTCTTTCTACTACCCCCTTTCCATCTTCCTTTGACCAATCACATTCGTGCTTCCTACTCCCTGACCCCTGTTTTTCCCCAATCCATCGCCGCTTGTCAACACCGTCGAAGGACGACCAATAAGAACTAGACAAAAGAATTCGTTTCTGCATGATTTCTCTAATCCGTCTTAGCCTGTCAGCTGTTCGAGGGAACGGACCAATGGGAGGCTGTGTCCTGCGCGGGCTTTTGGAGATCAGCTGACGGCCCTGACAGCACGCAAGGTACCCCCGCCACTGTGCCTGATGTAGGATGATCAAGAAGGGGACTTGTAAGTACGAACTTACATTTCTTCTCCAACGATAATTATTCGCGAAGCAAAACTAAAATTAGCAACACACATATTTTAGTCTCTAAGAAAATAAAAAAAAAATATTGGTCCCTTACCCCCACCTCCTTCGACTCTTGCATCGTACATCAGGCAACCACCGTACACGTCACAAATCTGATGGATTAGCAGATTTCCATGCAAGATGTACGAAGGGGAGCGCCGCTTATTGGTAGAGTGAGAGAGCAGTATGGAGGATTTAATGAACAATCACCAGTAACTCACGAATGTTCCTAATATTACGCAACTTTAAATCGATGTTCTACAGGACAAAGTCGGAAAAAATTGTAAAGTTTGATATCTTATGTTATTTTTCTTTACAATTTCAAATGATGAGAGCATCTATGGCCTATGAGAGCATCTACTTTGCTGTCTATGGCGACTGTGGCCGATCACCCTGCTGTCTATGACGACTGTGGCTGATCACCCTGCTGTCTGTGCTGTCACCTGAGATTATGTTACCACTGATAAGAGATGTCACTTATTCATCAGTCATTGGTGATTGATCGAAATCAGACTATCAGTGCTGTCTACATCACTAGCGATGAGTTTTACCATAAGGCAGAAATTGATTATATTTTTATTAACAGAAACCGTAAAGGTTAAGCAGCAGCGACCTTAATGATTGTACAAAAAAAAGTAATTCTGTTTATCATGACAACACGTACACTTAAAAAAAATCACGCACACACACACACACACACACACATACACACACACACACACACACGCACACACACACACGCACACACACACACGCACACACACACACACACACACACACACACACACACACGCACACACACACACACACACACACACACACACACACACACACACACACACACACACACACACATTTATGATCCGTTCTTCCCAACAATACTGCATGCAAACGCGCTGTAAACTAACCTGCTCCGTCCAGACCTTGCACTGAGCCCCCAAATACCCACACACACACACACACAATCCTGGATATTCTATTCCTATTCTAATTCCAGCTTGCTATCGTAATTCCAGAGCGTCCATCCTTGAGCCAACTGGAATGCGGTTTCCATGCATGATGTGTGAAGCCTCCGCAATCCTCATTAAATCTCTTCATTACCAGCTGGGACACCGTCAGGTCAATTTATCACCTGCAGGAGGTAGCTCAAGACTGCGCGGGTAGTGGCCACCCGAAGGGAGGTATAGAGCTTCCTCGACATCATATAGACGTCAAGGCTGCTGAACCTGCTATTAGGATATGTATGGAGATGGAGTGGGAGTAGAGCAAGTGGTTGAAATGATCCGTGATTGGGACTGCTGGAGGATTTTAGTTTGACGGCTTTCTAAATGGGCAGAAATGAGAAGGAAATGTGTCATTGGAACCTGATGACTGATTAAGGGATGGATTTTTGGTGTGAGTGTTCGATGGATGATTGCATAGGGGGGTGTTGCTGTGTGTCAGATTATTTGGAAGGGATTTTAAATTTCTCGTCCAATCATGCCTTTCCTGACCTCTTTTTTTTCCCATGTCCACTCCGTCCCTCTTTCCCCGTCTATCCTTCCTCCTTGTCCACTTATGTCCCTCTTCGTTCAATCATACCCCCCCCCCCTCTCAGGAATGACCTCCTGAAGGTCATTCCACCTTCCCCCTAGTCGGCCTCATCTCCCCCCTCCCCTCGTGTGGCGGCTCTTCCTGTTATCAGGTCCGTGACGCTGCCCAACCTCCTCCCTGGACACTGGCAATCTTCACCCACTCACGAGGTATCTGCAGGCCGCCCACCCTCCTCCTTCGGGACAGTTAACAGATGCGGTTGGATGGCAAGCAAGCGATTACCTCCTTCTTCATTATGGTGTTGCTAATAGTGAAGGTAATGATGGTGTTGTTGCATGGTGTGTTGCAGAGGTGTGTGTTAGGGTTGGTGAGTCGTTCCCAGTATAGGTTGCAGAGGTGTGGGGGTTAGGGTCGTTATCAATGTAAGTTAAGCTAATATTTAGGAGAAAGCACTAAGTCAAAACTACTATATAGCCTTGGAAGGGATAGAAGGACAAGGATTTTGATAGGCCGGAGGGAAGGGTGTCCAACCACTTAGGACGGTGGGGGATTGAACGCTGACCTGCAAGAAACGAGACCGTCGCTCTACCGTCTAGTCTTCGTGGTTGAGCGCGTCATCAATGTAGATTGCTGAGCTTATGCAACATAGACTGAAGAGTCATCATCAGTTTAGGTTACAGAGGTGTAGATTGTGAAAGTGGTGGTCATGTTTCCTATATTTCCTCTCTCTATAAATGATGTGAAGTTTAACTCCTGTAGCCTTCTATATCATGGCATACATCTGAACTTTTCCCATGTTCGTTTTGTATTCAACGAGGTGAAGACTCCACATTACTGCATATTCCAGAATTTGTCGGTCGTGTTAGGTATAAACGTCCAGCTCTACAAATATTCAAGATGTAAACATTTTAATTCAGAGAAATCTACTTCCAGAAATTCTAGCCAAATATCCCCTGCTAGTTAACTGTAGGCAGTAAATGTGGGTGATTGTAATCTTTCCACCGCTGCCTACTGGATAGGGGTGCAGTGCATGATAGGCAAGGGAATTATTAAACTGGCTCATTCCACGTGAAAGTTACTTTGCCTAGGGATTCTACTTGAGGTCGTTCTCTAACCCATTGTTGATATAATACTATACACTAAACCGTGTAATTAATTTATTAAGACTGTAACTTGCTTAGCTAAACGAATTTTGGGAGATCAGTTCCTGAGCCCATTATGTGCCTACCTTACCTTACATACCTAGAGGTGTTTTCGGGGCTTAGCTTCCCTACGGCTCGGTCATCGACCAGGCCTCCTCGTTGCTGGACCGGTCAACCAGGCTGTTGGACGCGGCTGCTTGCAGCCGAACGTGTGAATCACAGCCTGATTAATCAGGTATGTTTTGGAGGTGCTTATCGAGTTCTCTCTTGAACGCTGCGAGGGGTCGGCCAGTTATGCCCCTTATGTGTAGTGGAAGCTACTTAGCCTAGGCTGTACCTCTGTAACCTTTTCCACTACGGCTCACAGGATAGGTATGGGGTTGATAATAATAAATGAAACAAACTGACATAATTTTATGGAGAGTTTTTTTTCACCCTAAGATCTCTGTTCACTATTTTCCTCTCTCCCTTCTACATTTTCTTGAAGCTTTACATTTTCTATTGACCTATGTGTTATATTCAAGCTTGTGCTCTTATTGTTGGCATCTCTCTCTCCTCAGCCTCATTGCTTCTCCATTTGATCTGATTCAATATTTTAAGATCTGTCTTCTCTATAAGCTCATTTCACATTTCCCAAATACTATCCAAATTCTGATCTATATCTTCGTTATTTAGATCCCCCGATGATTAGTAGTTCTGCTATCATATTACGAACTGCTGTTACTGCTCCTTATAAGTCACCAATGCATATTGTGTTGGTGTCTTCGTGTTCGTGGGTTGGGGGTGTGTATCATCCCGCGGAATGCAATACTCTGAAACGTGTACTCTGTCTGTCTGTCTTCCTCTCTCTTTCTCTCTCTCTCTCGCTCTCTCTCTCTCTCTCTCTCTCTCTCTCTCTCTCTCTCTCTCTCTCTCTCTCTCTCTCTCTCTCTCTCTCTCTCTCTCCCTCGCTTCTTCCACTTTTAACTTTTTCCTTTACCTCTCAACGCTCTGTTTACCTTCTCATCCATTAGCGTTTCTTAAAGCTTCAATTTTGGTTGGTGATCTTCTTTCATAATTTTCCGTTAGCTTTTTATTTTTTGCCGTCACCCCTCTCATTCTTGTCCCCTTATCCCTTTCATTTTTACTCTTCAGCATTTACCCATTTTCTTACACTTCATCCCTTTCACTGTTACTCATCTCACACCCAAAACCCCTTCAAATTTTCACCCTCCTCACTCTTCTCTTTCTTACCTCTCTTCCCTTACATTCTTACCCCACCTCCTTGCATTCTTACTCCTTACCATGATCTTCCCTAACGATCTACCACCCACCACTATTTTACAATCTTCATCCATCCCTTCAATCACCCTCATCTCCTAAAGATCTCCCTATTCACACCTCACCACTCTTAGCCCTTGTCACTTCTCACAACAACCTTCTTCAACACCCCCTTCCCCCTCTTCCTATCCCTTCCCCCTCTTCCCACCCCTCCTGCCACCCGTCCCCTCGGTCCACCGTCATCCTTCACCAATCCAGCGGTGGCAAAATTTCCAGCAAATAATAATAACCTGAAGCGGCAACAAGACCCAGTGATTACTGGGGTGTGGACTACACTGGAAGCGCCTGCGGTTTTCCAGTCGTCCGGAGCCGTCCTGGATCCTGGCGAAATGAAGTGGTACTGGCCCGTGTGTTCCATCTCCTGGACTAAGGGAGAATGGATGACCGGAAGGGAGAGATTTTGTTTATATTTCAAGGGATGGGTCACGAGCAGAAGACTGGGAAGAGGGTGCTGGATTTGCAAGTGATACGGGAGAGAATCGCATGAAGGAATCTGTTCAACAGAGTTTTAGGCGTTCAATTTTAGGATAAAAATGTTTTGTGTCTTAGTAGCTTTGCTAGAAAGTACCTCTTAAGCATCAAAATATGTAATAATATAGCCAATCTTACCTTCTAATATTAATAAGTAAATACAAATTATTAAATACTTTCAGTTTCAGGGATAGGGCACGGATGCTTAACTTCCAGTTCCAGGTATAGTGCACGATGATGCATGATGTTAAATACGCGAGCTAAGAATATGGGAGGGGGTGATTGACTTCCAGTTTCTGGGATAACGAAAGCTGGGATGGAAAAATTGAATTTACAGAATATATATTCTCATCAATCAATTACTACAATTAATAAACGGCAAAACCGTCTATATGTCTGTGTCTCTGTCTACCTATCTAATCTCTGGTTTTTTTTTTACACAGGTGCGTCCAGGAGAAGAAATCTTGAGAAGCATGTCAGCAGACTGAGAGCTTTACTTTCCCACGGCTCATTGTAAGCTTTATACCAACTAGTGTTCCATGGAACACGACCTGCCAATATGTTTACTCACAAGTGCCCAGTTGGTGCTGGATGAAGAGGGACAGTTGCTGTAGACTAGTTCACAGCTAATCATCCCAGGGTTTTGTCACGGAGTTAGTGTGTTTATCATGTGTGTGGTGTGTCATGTGTGTGGTGTGTGTGTGTGTGTGTGTGTGTGTGTGTGTGTGTGTGTGTGTGTGTGTGTGTGTGTGTGTGTGTGTGTGTGTGTGTGTGTGTGTGTGTGTGCAGCAGCCCTTTCTTTCGAACGTTCCCAAAGTCACTAAAATGGTGTTCTAAATTGCCCGAACTTAACCTAACCAAGGACCCACTAATTGAATACGGACATCTCGTTAATTTTGGGAGCTGCAGTGATTGTTGGCACCTCTCTCATTTATTCCTCTCTCCACACAATGGATCAATAATTCCATAATCACAACTTTTCACTAAATTTTTTTATTTCTTTTTGACCCGTTAAAGTCAATTAAGTTGGCCTCATACATGTCTGATCATCTGGTCAATTCCCCAGCCACTAGGAACCTTATTTACTCATAATGGCATGAGTCTAACCACTTGGGCTGGACGGTAGAGCGACGGTCTCGCTTCATGCAGATCGGCGTTCAATTCCCCTGACCGTCCACGTGGTTGGACACTATTCCTTCCCCACCCCCCGTACCATTCCCAAATCCTTGTCCTGACCCCTTCCAAGTACTATATAGTCATAATGGCTTGGCGCTTTCCCGCGCGAGTTCTCTCCCCGTCATAATAACATGATAAGCGACCAAATTCTCTAACGTTAAGTAGCTTGTCGTAAAAATGACACCGAAATTCGCGCCTCTGCGTTAAGGCAAATGTTTAAATTAACAGCACATGTATCAGTAGACGTGACTTGCTGTGTTTACATTTATGCACTGAAGAATGTAGGGTAAGTCCCCGTGGAGCAAATACAGCGACATTAACGTACAACGTTGTATGGATGTATAGGAAGTACTGTGGAGGTATAGGACAAGCTTAGGGAGGTGAGGGGGGGGGGGGGATGGTGGGAGAGTAGGGGAAGGTCGCCATAGATCCTGGCTGAGGTAAACAATCCTGGCAGATTTATGGCCTGGCCTGCACGCCGCAGGCAAACACAGGCCTACACCTCCAGGCAAACAAGACCCATTACGGAGGCACACAAAAGCTGCCCTTCAACCTGATGTCCGTAGAGGCCCGTGTTGCCTGCACCGTAGTTAGGTGTCGCGGGCTGTGAAATGGAGCTAAAATCACTATCTGTATTAATTACACTGTGAGAGGGGGGGAAAGGGGGGAGGGGGGGAGGGGGGGAGGGGGGGAGGGGGGGGGATGGAAAGCAAAAGGGGCAGAGAGGGACGGGTGGAAGTTCTTGTTCTTTTGTTTCGCCCTTTCTAATAACCCTCCATCCCAATAATTTTTCAGCAGCATTTTCCCAATTCTACCTTTTAAAAGTACCGAAAAGTACCTTTTTCGGTACTTTTCCTTTAGCGTATGTTAATTCCAATTCTATTTTCAGATTAATTCTTACCCCTTTTGTCAATTCCTCCCTTTGTATCAACTGGGCTGAGGGCCGCTCCAAGCAACAGCCTGTTGGACCAAGCTCTCACAAGTCCAGCCTTACCCCGGGCCAGGATTGGGAAGTAGAACTCCCAGAACCCCATCAAGAGCAAGAAAAGACTTTTCTTTCTCCCCCCTTTTTCAAGGTCCACTTTTTTTCCCCTTTTACGTCCATACTTTCTTGAGAGGGAACCAAATAACACACATTATCTAAAGCTCTCGCTGTTATGGAGAGAGCATCAACCTTATCCCACACCATCATAGAAGGGGTGGGGGGCGGGTTCTAAATGACTGATTCATAGATTGTCGATGCCACTCTTGATTGCTGACGGCAGCAGCTACTCGCGGCTTTCACACCCACGAAATGACCCTTGACACATAGGCTCTTACTTCCTCTTACGCCCACTTAACGACCTCTTTTTTTTTGTCCTTATAATATATATATTATATATATAATTATGTATTATATGTATTTTATATATATATATATTATATATATATATATATATATATATATATATATATATATATATTCTTATCCTTCGTTTTAAACTTTTATCTTTCTTCCTCCTTCTCCTCATCTTCCTGCCCTAAATTTTCCCTCCATTCTCTTATATTTTATCTTGACATTCTCCCCCCCCTCCCATCTAAGGGCTCGAAGATTATCCTCCACTCTCCCTCTACCCCCCCCCCCCCCCTCCTTTCCTCTTCCATTACTCCTACCGTCCTCTTTTCTCCATGCCTCTCTACGCCCCTACTCTTCGAATGCTCGTACCCCTAATTCTCTTTCTTAACTCTCCCTTCCCTCCTTTTACCCCCTCGCCCCCCCTCCTTCCTTGTGGGTTCTCGCGACCAGGAGCTTGTATCAGTTCAGACTACGAATTTCCCCTCGATCCAGAATTTCTGAGGGACGATTACGATTTGCATTTCTCCGTCTCCATGAAGGGAACGAGAAGGAAGGAAAAATAAGATGAAAGGGGGAGGAAACGAGGGGTTCAGAGAGAGGAGGTAAAAAGGACAGCCGAGGAAGGAGCGTCCCATGCCAAATTGCCTTGTTAGGATTCCAGCCATTCCTGTAGCTTTCTTTGCTGCATTCGGGAATTGGGTCTGGAATCTGCTGGAGTTCCCGATAACCTGGGTGATGGCTTACTTGTCCAGGCAGAAGGGTCTGGCTGGCCTGTTCCCTGGAACGAGGTCAGGAATGTTTGTGACCTAAAACATTGCAGGATGGAACACTATATACCGGGAATGTCCGAGACTGGAATGTAAAATTCCGGGAATATTGCTGACTGGAGCGTTAAAGAATTTTTAATATGTCTGCATGGGAATGTTGTAGTGCTGGATTATTACAAATGTACTAAAATTTGTCCGAGTGGAAAAAATAAGGTATTATGTATTTCTACAATAATTCATTATTCTTACTGACACTACCTATACATGTATGAATCACAGTATGTGAACATGTATACCTCACAGTATCTCTCCAACCACTGAAGTACCTTTATATAAAATAATGGAAAAATTTATTGTGACAAGTACATTCCGCGGCGTCCCTGTCACAATAAAGTGATTTTGTACAGAGACTCTATAAGTAAATCAACTTTTCTCCGAAAAAAAGGATTTCCATATCCCTTCACTAGCCTCTCCAGCATCCCAGCTCTTCTCTAGTCTCGTCCTGAAGGTGATTCGAACCCTTGTTAACCAGTGAGCGTAGAATCAGCTGTTTCTTATCTAGACACCTTCGTGAGTGATGGTGCTGGCGGCTTTTGTCGATTTTTTTTTTCCATGTAACATGTTTGTTATAGTTGGTGCTCGGTATTTACTATTTGTGGCTGCAAGATAGGGCAATTAGTTCTTGGACCCCGCCTTTCTAATCGTCGGTTGTATTATGTATTGACTACTCTCGATTTAATACTTATATTTCTCTCTGTCACACACACACACACACACACACAGGATTACCATACAGCCGAAGCTCAACCCCTGCCAGAACAACTAGGTGAGTACACACACACACACACACACACACACACACACACACACACACACACACACACACAATCTTGTCTTAGTGGAGGCTGACTCCATACACAGTTTCAAGTGTAGATATGACAGAGCCCGATAGGCTCAGGAATCTGTACACCTGTTGATTGACGGTTGAGAGGCGGGACCAAAGAGCCAGAGCTCAACCCCCGCAAACACAACTAGGTGAGTACACACACACATACACACACACACACACACACACACACACACACACACACACACACACACACGTCCCTGAGGATAAAGAGCATGTATTATTCTTTTCAACCCCAACATCTACGATACTTATTTACGTAATTGCCAATCCGTTTAACTATTGATATATCTGCCTGTTTCCGTCTGTCTGTGCCTGAATTTTCATAACATCAAATCAATGTCATTGTTGGTTTGTGTAGCTGCTCACTTGTTTATCGTTATTCATCAACCAATGTGGGTCGCTGTCTCTTTCTCTATCTGTTTAACTATTTGTCTGTATGTCTAGATAGTCATAAAGTCATTTGTCCAGTCATGCAGCTGCACGTGTCAAGATCCCACCCGACTCCAAGAGCCCACCCGACTCCAAGAGCCCACCCGACTCCAAGAGTCCACCCGACTCCAAGAGCCCACCCGACTTCTGCAGCCTACCCGACTCCTCATCCATCCACACTCCCACTTGTGCCAATAAAACACCTCCACTATATCTAATATTCTAGTTACTAATCAATAGCCCCCACCACTAACCATTCAAGAAAGCTCAGATTGGCGGCCGAGTCAGATGACGAGATAGAAGAGCCAATTAGCCTGGCCCGAGAGTGGTCCGAGAGAGCTTCTGGTCATTTGGACCTCCCTTAAGACGAGTCCAGACGCCAGCTTCCTCTACCTGACATGATCATGCTCGTAATGGAAGAAGAGGACGAGGAGGAGGAGAGGGTTACCTTGTGAGGGTTCCGAGGATGGATGGGGCACATAACGACAAAATAGGAAGAGCAGAAGGAGTGAAGGGATGAGAAAATGGAAGGGAAATATTGAATGTCTTAGTTGGAAATGGGATTTTGTTTTGCCTATTTCTAAAGTCCAACAATCTATTTATTTATCAACATTATTGTGTTCACAGATGTTAATGTAGTTATTCATTTGTCATTATTTTTCGGGAATTAGTACTACTAGAATTGAACAATCTTAATGAATCCACTTTCTCTACATCTGCCAATGAAGTTTAGGTGGCATAGATATACCATATATCTATATCGTCTATATAGAAAATGAGTCGTGTATGGACGAAGTATGGACATGTGAAAATGTAACACCCCACATATTTTCCTGTTGAAAAATCAAGGTAAACTGACAAATGTGAAAAGAAAATGGAGGAAAGAAAACAAAATCTGGTTAATCCTAGCGCAGATGTATACCACATTAACCTTAAAATTTCTTATATTTGGCCTTGAGAAAGTTATGTTATGACCGGAATAGTTTTCTTCGTTTTTCGAGTGAATTTTTTCCTTACCTTTTTAAGACTATATGTGGACTGTTATATATTCATTGCAATCAACATTTTTTCCATACACGTGTCAGCCGCTACGTGGACTGACATACTTTCTATTAAGAAAGGCACATCTAGTAACTCTCAAATTTAATGCATCTTATACATTACCGTACAACCAGACCTTCCAAGAGAAAGAGAGGACATGTGTGTGTGAATATTTTGCTATAGTTCCACTAAACTCATACGAGAAGAAAAAATGAGAAGAAAAAGAAAGAGGAATAAAATTAAGCTTGGCACTAAAAAGTGCATATGGTACCAAGATATGTAAGAGAACTGTAGACAAGAGGAAGACAAAAAAGAGCAAGGAATGAGAAGAGAAGGACATGAGGAAGAGGAGGAAAGACAAGGCAAAGAGAAAGATAAGTAAGATACTGAAGAGTAGGAAGACTTGCACCTCTGCATGTCTTCACGAGTTGCGGCCACATCAAAGAAATTCTTTATCAGTATTATTAGTGCCATCCTTTGACCTCCGTTTTTTTAGTCGGGCCATTGTTGGAGGGGATGGAAAAGTATGATGAAGAATGGAAAGAAAAAGAATGATAAGATTGTGACGAGGTGTGCGAAGCAAGAAGGAAAAATAACATCCAATTTGAGTAAAAAAAAAAAAGGAGGGTAAAGAGGAGGACATTGAGAAGGCAGAAAGGAAAATATAGATGCAAATATAAACAAATTGAAAGATAAATAGATAGATGGTGTGAGAAGTAGAATAAGTGTAACATAATTTTGCAATGACTATAAAGAACCACGCGACGAGCCTCGTGTGAAAGGCAAGAAAACATTAACAGACATAAAGTGCATCTCGGTACACGCAAGACCGCAGCGGCTTCAAAACTCGAGAAGTGAAAGTTCTCTCACATGTTGAACACGCTCCACGAACATGGATGACTTCCTCCCTAGGATATTTCCACCCAGGCTGGACGTGTTATATCACTGAATCTTCAACAACGAAGAGATGTCGGAGACCTTACTGATCCGTACGAGATCAGATGTTTTCCTTCCGAGCACAACGTCGTGAGTAACTCAGATACTTGTTATAAAATGAGCCTGGCCTCGGGCTCGGGGAGTAGAAGAACTCTCAAAATCCTCTCCAGGTATCTCCAGGCAACACGAGCCACCAGCATTTCCACTTCATTGGCACCATTTTCACGTGTGAATATCACACCATCAGAGGTCATTTATTTTTATGTGACTAACGTATGGAACATGTTCTCATGGCAAATAGAAGATCGCGATGTCAATTAAACTTATCAGATATAAGTTGTGCTCCACATATGGCTTCAACTTTAGTCTGAGCTTAACATGAGTGACATTAAATAAGTTAATACCTAATAAAAAGCTAATAATCAGTTTACTACATATATTAGTTTCTAGTATCAGGGTTCTGATGAGTTGGTGAAGGTTAGCAGGAATTAACTCACATTTTTACTTAGGAAATTTAGTTCCCTTCCTAACAGATCTTAGCTTTCTATTTTATTTTACAAAATATCATTGTAAACCCCCCATTGTTCGAGTTAGGAACATAATGTGTGTCAAATATAAATGTTGCTCTCAAAATATTACCCCATTTTGCACCCACAAGATATCGTAAGTTTTTAAGGGTTGATAAATGTTAATCTTCTTGTCTGAAAAAGCTGTTCACTTCAGACAGTTAAGCAAGTTCCAGCTGTGTCTGGGTACAAGTGACAGGATGAACAACCCAGCGGGTTTTCTTCCTGGGGGAAGGGGGGTTGTACATGCTACTATGACGGTATGTCCACTGATGAGTGGCGCTGCCCAATAAACTCGCCCTCGGAGCAAAACTTACACAAAAAACTTAGGCCAATTTTTATTAAGCCAAGCCCTTTATTGAAAATAGAGAGAGTGCGATTTGGCCGGATCAAGCCCTGGACAAGGTAGGTTGAGTTTGATCGATCTTTAACTGTTATAGAGAAGAGAGAGAGAGAGAGAGAGAGAGAGAGAGAGAGAGAGAGAGAGAGAGAGAGAGAGAGAGAGAGAGAGAGAGAGAGAGAGAGAGAGAGAGAGAGAGAGAGAGAGAGAGAGAGCTGTTGAAAACAGAGACGTCCAAAAAACAACATTGAGACATATATTACATAAACATTCATTCAAACACAAGCCCTTAAGCAAAGTTATAAATAGAAAAGTCAATAATATACAATATTGCCAGCATGCAACATGAGAGCCAGAGTGAATTTTACAATAACAAACCATAACTCTTCCTCCCCAAGTAACACAACACATCAGTGTGCTCAGTAACGTCACACCAAAATGCTTTTCTGTGCTTTCAGGATAGTTCCGGCTTAGTACTACGGAAACTTAAGAGTGTTGATTTTTAGCCGAAGACCGTTTTAATTAAAATACATTTTTTTGTCGTCACATTTTGTTTTAATAGCCTGTTAATAAATATTCCAGTAATTACTCTAACTGAAGGTGTTTTAATGGGAATGGTGAAATATAATCTCCACACATAGGTTGTCAAGTTAAATAACAAAAGATGTGAAGCTGAGTTAATGGTCCGCTCATAATAGTTTAAGAAAAACCATAAAATTATATCACACTTATTATTGAATGTATGTATCATGTTAATATCCTTTGGTGAATAATAGTTTTAACAGAGACCATTTTTCTCTTGTAATTTCCATTGTAAGTTATTCTCCTGTGCCTTATGTACTTACAACCCCCATTTTAATCATATTACTGTTCAGGATATCTATATATCAGGAATATATAAATATCTTTAACAGGTGTATCGTTCTCTGTGAGTGGGCACTTAAAGCTGTCCTGACATGGTCGGATCATTTGTTTGACAATCATGAAAAGTATCCAGCCCTTTCTAAAATTGCTAACCTTGTTCATGTTCATACCATTGTGAGAGTGTAGGTTTCTGCAGTATGCAAACTACAGGTGATTGTGCTAAAGAGAGAGAGAGAGAGAGAGAGAGAGAGAGAGAGAGAGAGAGAGAGAGAGAGAGAGAGAGAGAGAGAGAGAGAGAGAGAGAGCGAGAGAAATTGAAAGAGATATATAAACAGACAGACAGAGTGAGTGTTAGAATGAGACTGAACAGAGAGAAACAGAAAGAGAAAAAGTGAAACAAGACATACGGAATGATAGAGGGAAAAACAGAATTTATACAACACCTTGTTTACCGTCTCTCAGCATGGGACGGAGCGCCCACCACACCTCCGCCTCCCCACCGTGGTACACCAGAGAAACTTAATCTCAATTTTACATTATGCAGTCATCGGCTGGAACACGCGAGACCAAGAAGAGATGAATGGCTGGAAGAGAAATAACCTTAGGGGAGAAGAAGAAGAAGAAGAAGAAGAAGAAGAAGAAGAAGAAGAAGAAGAAGAAGAGTGGAGGTAGTGAGAATGGAGGGAATAGGGAGAGGGAGGAAAGGGATATATAGGGGAGAGGGGTTGTGGAAGGGGAGAGTTAGGAGAGGGGAAGAAAAGAGCAAGGCTTAATAAATGCTGTAAGAATTTAAGATCTGTTGGGCTCGAATTTATTGCTCAAGGTCGAGACCCGGAAAGCCAGTTCAGTGGCTCGTGTGGCGATTGTTGTTGTTGTTGCTGCTGATTGTCGAGGTTATGGTAGTCGTGTGGTGATTGTTTCTGGGGCTGGTAGTGGTGGTGATGGTGCTCGTGTGGTGATTGTTTCTGGGGCTGGTAGTGGTGGTGATGGTGCTCGTGTGGTGATTGTTTCTGGGGCTGGTAGTGGTGGTGATGGTGCTCGTGTGGTGATTGTTTCTGGGGCTGGTAGTGGTGGTGATGGTGCTCGTGTGGTGATTGTTTCTGGGGCTGGTAGTGGTGGTGATGGTGCTCGTGTGGTGATTGTTTCTGGGGCTGGTAGTGGTGGTGATGGTGCTCGTGTGGTGATTGTTGTTGATTGCTGCAATATTGCTGGTGTTGACGGTATAACTGGTAATGACGATGTTGTTGCTGATAATGGTGGTGATTGTGTAGGTGGAGATACATTTATCGAAGTTGATGTATCACACTTAAGTTGCAGTTGATGTGGGTGATCATGAAGTTATACAATGGGACTGTTTATAGTGAATTTAGGGTAGTTGTGGATTGATTATTGTTGTGGGGTGATTTAGTTATTAATGGTGGTGGTGATGGAGGAGATGGTAGTCGGGGTTGTGGTGGTGAAAAGTGGTACAGGTGGTGGTGATGGTGGTAGTCGTGTTTTTTTTTTGTCCTGAAGGTAATATACGTGACGGTGGTGGTGCTTGTAGAAGTGGTAATTGTGATGTACAGATTTTAAAACACAAAACTATTTCATTCATTTCTGTTGTCATTGTTTCACATTATTAGTGGAATTACATTAATAATAGATTTTCTTCTGCTGGAGTTTGATTTCTTTCAATCAAATATTAATGTAGTCTAAAAATAGTATATAGCAAATTTGTAGTGTTTAATGATAAGCTCTACTAAAATGTAGCCCGTACTCTATTGGTAGCCTATATTTAACAGTAGTCTCTATTTCAGTAGTAGATTATACTCTAATTGTAGTGTATAATCAAACAGAAGAATCTATGCAAATAGTGTCCTATTCACTAATGATAGTCAACACTCTAATAGCACCCATAAACGCTTGGCCACCACCAGGGTCATGACCACGGGTGACTGGAATGAGGGTAGAGAGCTATGTTGTTATTAGTGAGTTTATATAAGGAGAAGTGGATCAATAAGCACCACTACGATTCCGAGAGGTTTGGCAAGTATTCCTCAAACTGTGGCAGAGGATATTGCTCACGTTTCACGGCACTGATGCATCCCTTGGCGTCTGACAACCTAATTGTGCTCTATCAAGAGCTATGTTTACATTCTCCTGTCTTTTAGAGGTTGTGTGAGAGGAATTTAAAGAGGGCTGCGAGCGCAGTGTGTGAGTGTGTATGTACTCGTCTAGTTGTGCATGCGGGAGTTGAGCTTTGGCTCTTTGGTCCCGCCTCTCAACTGTCAATCAACTGGTGATTGACAGTATATCAATATATTCTGGAGCCTATTGGGCTCTATCAACTCTACATTTGAAACTGTGTATGGAGTCTGCCTCCGCCACATCACTGTCTAATGCATTATATTTGTTAACTACTCTGACACTGACAAAAATTATTTCTAATATCTCTGTGGCTCATTTGGTGTTCTAAGTTTTCACCTGTGTTTCCTTGTTCGTGTTCCACTCATGTGCGCGCGCACGCGCGCGCGTGTGTGTGTATGTATATTCACCTAGTTGTGCTTGCGGGGGATGAGCTCTGCTCTTTCGGCCTGCCTCTCAACTGTCAATCAACTGTTACTAACTACTATTTTTTCCACACACACACCCAGGAAGCAGCCCGTGACAGCTGACTATCTCCCAGGTACCTATTTACTGCTAGGTAACAGGGGGAATCAGGGTGAAAGAAACTCTGCCCATCGTTTCTCGCCGGCGCCGGGAATCGAACCCGGGCCACAGAATCACGTGACCAGCGTGCTATCCACACAGCCTCCGGCGCCTGCCCGTGTGTGTATGTGTGTGTGTGTGTGTGTGTGTGTGTGTGTGTGTGTGTGTGTGTGTGTGTGTGTGTGTGTGTGTGTATGTGCGCGCGTGTGTTAATATGAGTGTGAGTGTGTATTCAGTGGGAGCTTTTCACGATGCTTATGTGTTGTCTCATCTCGCTTCATGACGCCTTAGTGGTATTTGATTTTTTCCGTCTAGTATTTATAGTTGTTGTGGTGATGAATGTTGTAGGTTTAGTGTTGTGGTGTTGTGGGGAGAACATTTTTATGACTCTGGGGTGTTTATGGCCTTTTGAAATCCTTGAACATTCTAGGATCGTACCGAGTTTCAAAAATGCATAAAAGCTGGCATGCTGATGCTGATGAACTGATGCTGTACCCAAGCATCAGTTTCTTAAGCCGAACTCCAAATGATCCTTCAAATGAACTCCATGATGATATAAAAACTCATTAAGAGGTTCAATAGTACGTAGACCTTAAATTAACAAGAATGGTTTGATGAGCATGAAAATAAAATGAACCCAAAATGTATTATTATTTCAATGCCCTAAAGGAACCCTAAAACTCCATTTATCCTCATAAATCTGGTAAAAACTGTATTAACCATTATCAAAGTAAGGACAAATCCAAGTAAAAAAAACCCGGTCTCATGTAATCATTAACCCTTAAATAAAAACCAAAGGTTCAATTGATATCCCGAAATAGGTTATAAAAGTCTGTCGTTGCAAATGGACCTCCTCCAGAAACCTCAGTGAATTCAGAGGGGCTCGAATACCGCCTTGGAAATGTGATGGAGGCTGGAGCACAGAACCTGCCCAGCCACGGAGATTTATGATATTCTAAGTGGTGTGCTGAGGACCGCCGACCTTGGCCTATCAATTATTCTGAAGTGTGTCTTCGCCTACTTGTGCTTGAGGGGGTTGAGCTCTGGCTCTTTCGGCCCGCCTCTCAACTGTCAATCAATCAACTGCTACTAACTACTAATTTGCTATTTTTTTTCACACACACACACACACACACACACACACACACACACACAGAGGAAGCAGCCCGTAACAGCTGTCTAACTCCCAGGTACCTATTTACTGGTAGGTGAACAGGCACAACAGGGTGAAAAAACTCTGCTCGTTTGTTTCCGCCTAGGCTGGGAATCGAACCCGGGCCATTAGACCCAATATTCAAGATTGGGTCTTACGTGGGTTTTATAGGGCCCGAAGGGTTACTTTTTCCATGTGTGATATATATCCTGGCATTATTCTGCTAAAGTGTGCCTCAGGCATTACATTTAGGGTAAATCTACTCTGGTTTTCTCCTTTTTTGAAGCAGGGATTTGTCTCCTTTCTGTAGTGTTGTACAGTGAATAAATAGAATCTGCCTCGCTAATAGACTTCTGCCGTATCATATATTCTTATGTTCTTTTATGTATGATTCTCATATCTTTGCATTATGGTGCGTTAAAGTCTGGCAACCATTTTTCAGACCGCTTCGGGAGTGCGTCCAAATGTAATTAAAAGGTGTCACAGCTCTTCTCTGTTCTGGTTCTTTTGATTGGTTTTGCATCGTCAGCAAATATTGATATGAAGAACTCAATTTCCTCTGTCAGGCTGTTGACATATTTTAAAAAAGGGATGGGCCTTAGCCCATCCCTTGTGGATGGGCTAAGATCATTATCATGATCAAGGCAATCAGATCATTATCATGAGATCAGCAAACCACTTCCAGCTACTAATATAACAGTCCATTTAAAATTCTTAATATTTGCATTAGTTCTGTTAATCACTGTCATGAGACCTGCCAGGCAAAATATTCACATAAAGTTAAGAAAATATTGTCATGAGATCAGCATTTTATTATTCAAAAACACAAATAACACATTGCCATGAGTGCGGTAAAATATAACTAAGACTTTTGCAAAACATTGGTATATGACCAGCAAAATATTGCCATGGAGCCAGCATAATATTCCAGTAGGTACCAGAAACATATTGTCACTGGACAGGCAAAATATTGTCATTGACCCAGAAAAATATTGCCATGGGACTAGCAAATTATTGCCATTGGACCAGCTCAATATTTGCCATGAGAGAAGCAAAAAAGTTACCTCAAGGCGACGGGTGCCAGGAGAGTTTCAGTGTAGTGCCAGGGGTGCCTCTCACCTGATTCATAGCCGGGTTGCCACGACTTAACCTGATCCATTTCTCACACGTCGGCCCGGAGGAGGCTGTGTATTTTTCGTTCTCCCTCGACTTCCTCTCTCACCACACCACTTGGCAAACTATTATGGAAGAATTAAATTATATTTAATCTTGGATATAATCCCGTGTTATTCTCTTTTTTTCTGCAAATGCAGTCAAAATTCTTTTGCATTTATGGGACAATAATTCTGGCGAACAATTATTGCATGCAACTATTTATGGGATATTTATTTTATTTTAAAAAGATGCTTATATGTTTGCAAGAAATGTGTATGCAAATGCAACTGTAATAATTACAATTATGCAACTCAATCAAAATTACATAAGAAAATGATATTTGAATCACATATGGAGTAAAAGCCATATAAAAAGGGTCTTTAATATTAGTGCATTTCAATATTTTGTTTAATATTAACTGTGCTTCATCATCAGGAGTTCATTTGATTTTTATATATTAAACTAAGTAATTAACTACGTGATCAGATAGTCAAGAAATGTTGAAAATTTCGTGATATATGCAAATTTTTCTCAATGTTTTCCTCAACGGAGTTTGCACGAGTGCAATAATAATCCAAGCACATTATATCATCATTTTTCGCAATTTTAATATTTAACAATATATTATTATATATATGTAAAATAGATTATGAGCATGATTTCTTTTGCATGTTAATTTTCTCCAAGATGGATTTACAATTTTTTATTTCTCAATTTTATGCAGTAATGGTGAGGTGCTGTTACTTCACATCCTCAAACGGTGCAGAAGTAGTATTTTTACTTTTTAACTTCACACAGTGACGGTGAAATATTCTCCTGAACATCAGGTGTATTAAGAATGATGTATTCCTACTACTCAATAGCATGTAGTAAAGGAAAATAGTTGGTCATTCTGGAAAATAGGAAGGTCATTCTGGAAAATAGAAAGGTCATTCTTAGCTTTTAATAAACGTAAAGTTGAGAAGCTTAGAGAAATAGAAAGTAGAAAGTCAAGGAAAAAAAATAGTAAGTCAAGAGAAATGAAATTTGCAGATGACAGTCTAAACGTGGTCCAAAACAAAGCAATTCAAATTCTTTATTACTGTAAAGCAGGATTAGAAGATTGTGGTTCTTCAGCACACAGCCGCTGCGTAAACATCTGAGGACAGAGAACTGGCGATTTTCTGAGCTAGGAATAAAAGGCCTTATTTGTGATGGAAAAACGATTGGATGCATAATAATATCTGGTCATTTCCCTTTTCCAGGACACACAGACGTGAAATACGGACCAAGGAGGCGAAAGGAAACCCCCCCACCCCCCCATGAGCCAGGAAGCTTCTTTGGAATTTATTGATATTGGAGAATAACAAATCGAGGCCACTCACTTGGAGACCCAATGTTGGATTAATACAACTCTGATCTTTTTTTTCTTGAATAATTTGATAGGAGCCATCGGAGTGTTCGAGGATATATACGAGCGTCTGTGACTGGGATATACATGGGTAAGTCTGTGACTTACTCTTTTTCCAGACAAAAAACTTCTTTTCCAGACAAGCCCATGATTTTCTGTCACTTTTGTCCCTTCCATCTTTCTCTCTCATTTCTTTTCCCTCATTTCCCCTTCCAACACTCTATCCCCCACACTACCCCTCTCAGCGCATGGAATTCCTCTCCTTCCTTTCTCTGCTTGACTCCTCTCTCCCCAGTATTCTTCTCTATCCCTGCCCATCTCTTTTCCCAATCCCTCCCCCCCTAACTAGCCCCTCCCCATTTTGAGCCCTTCCCTATTTCCTGTCTCTTCCTTTTTCTGCTTCTCCACTATTCTATTTACCCTACCCCCTCCCCCTTCCCAGTCCCTTACTTTTCGCAGCACCTCTTCTTTCCACGACACTCCACTTTTCCTGCTCCTCCACTTCCCTCTCTTACTTTCCCTTCCTCTTCCCCTCCTCCTTCCCTGCCCCTTCCGTTCTCTGCCACTGCCTCTTCCGTTTAAATCCCACTTCGCTGTTCCCAAATTCCTTGTTCCTTCGTCCTGCAAATCCCTTTTCCATATCAATTCCTCTTCAATGACCATTCCCCTTTACTTTTCCTCCTGCCATCCCTCCTTCCGTGCCATCTCATTCTTCCTTCTTCATCCCCCTTCCCCTACCCCCCCCTCTCCTTTCCATCCCAAGACCTTCATCCCCATCAAATCACCGAAAATCTTGAGCCAGCTTCCTTTTTCCTCTTCCTTTCCCATCATCATTTATTTCCCTTATCTCTCCCTGTATTTACTTCAGACTCTCCGCTCTGTCGTGACTTATGTTTTTCTGTACATGTTTCTGTTTTTATTCGCGTTATTTTTTTGTTCCACAGTTTTACTTTGTTCTCTCTCCCTCGCCTGTTTTTGTCACAATTGCGTCACGTTCCGTAATTGCGGAACGTGTACAACTTATAATGCAACATTATATTAACTGAGCTACATGAAGCTTTCGGTTGCTACTTCTGATTTCTCACTCGTCCAGACAGCACCTTTCGAACATTAGTCCTGAAGTAATTACTCCTTCATTAATTCATTCGGTCACTACTCCTTTCGAACAGCCGCAGCGGCAATTCGGAAGGCTGAGAATGCTCCACTAATACAGCAAATAGACTTTCCAAGCTCCAGCAGAACTGAAGTGTAAGCCTTCTCCAGTAATGCTCAAGACTGACCTATCAAGCAGGTGTGGTATGTATGAAAATGGATGGCGTCATATTAAAAAAAAAGTGCGTGCAGAGTCATTCTATACATTCCAAGGTAATTTGATAAGGATCTGACATGTCTTACATTCGTGGCCACTCTTTATAAGTACGTGAGACTGCGCGTGCACTCACTACTAGTCACGGTAAGTTAACTTTGCAGGATTAGAAGCTATGAATATAATCGATCGATATTACCTTTAGAGGAAACTGATTGAAATTAATGTTACGAGCATGAGACTGATCGCAGCTAATGCTATGATATTATCAGATTTATCCCCGTGGAAGTTGCAAGAATATGATAATTATCGCCTATGATGTAAAAGGTAAGTTTAGTCCATATGCTATGTACCCAATGCCCATTACGTGAGCAGTACTGGGCCCTATACCCATTCTTTGAGAGGTAAAGTACCCCATACCCATGCAGTGAAAGTTAGCAGAAAGGATTTCAGAGGCACAGAAACTAGACCTCAGAATTCAGTTAGCTAAGCAAGTTACATTAACATAGAAACCATCAAACAGTGTCTTGCGCCAAATGGAGCTCAGGAATTGAACCCCCAACCTTTGTTGTCTAAGCAAATTACAGGCTTGAAATGCCAGTTCATGATTTGTTAGCATACACATCGACAGTTAATTCACGGTCGATCTCAAGCTAACAAAGCCGTGATCCAGATACGCCCTAACACAACGAGGGTTAGTTTTAATTAGTTTAATTATTTTACCACGTACCCCAGTCCAAACTGAGTGGCCGGAAGGTTTCAGTGTTATATAATTGATCCAAGAACTGGACCTAAGCAATTTACAATTGTGGTGTGACAGTTATATATAATTTAATGTGCTTATTAAGCCCCCCACAACCATCCAGCTAAATATTCCAAGTTTGCTTACTGTATGTAGTGCATGCGCGTGACTGTGAACTTTCTATCGATATTAAGGAAAGATGAGAATAAACAATAGCGTTGTTACAAGTTGATAATGAGTTCTACTGCATTTGTCAGTTGATCCATTCTTCCTTTCTACTACCTCA
>NC_091156.1:6853694-7006194 GCF_040958095.1 Procambarus clarkii | reverse complement strand
CGTGGGAATCTAAGAATATATATATATATATATATATATATATATATATATATATATATATATATATATATATATATATATATATATATATATATATATATATGCAACTAAAAACTCACACCCCAGAAGTGAGTTCTGGGGACCATTCAGGCTTGTTCGCATATATATTTATATATATATATTTATATATATATATATATATATATATATATATATATATAACAGGTATGGAGAACCTATAATGTAATTTAACATATTAATACCCTGTATCCAGCGTCATTAACAGTCATGAAAAAACTCGAAAGTCTTGAGAATTTTCATTCTAAATCGTTCACTTCCAATCCCCCCCAACAGACACATCTTTGCATGTTCTATATAAACCTCATTGAGATTAGCCAAAAGTAAACAGATGTAAATAGAAGCATAAATCAAAATATGTCACATGACCCGTCACCATTAGTGGCCAAACAGAGATAAGAGAGCGATGCACTTCCGACCTTACGTCACGGGGTGTCGCAGCCTCATGCCACACATCTGCTCACCCCACCAACATTAATCATCTCACCTTTGGCTACATCGTGAGTAAAATCAGCTGTTCTCACTGAGGTGTTGTGACGCTGGCGAATTTGTTGATAATTTTTTTGTGTTTGGTTGCTTTCGTAAAAAAATACAGCAGCATTTTGTTTTTATAATTTACTCACATGTCTAATTATTAATTTATTTATTTTTATTAATTATTCCGTTTGGATGAAAAGGAATTGGATTATTATTTGCATTGGATTACAACAAAAGATGACATGAAAGAAGATGCATCACCATATTTAACCAGAAACACACACATATGATAACATTTGTAGTATTTTCGAAAACACTTATCAAAACAGCCTTCGTGAAAATCGATAAGAAAGCATTCAGAATATTCGAAACAATCTACGTGATACTAATCACATAATATGCAGCCCATACATAGAATTCAAGCCTCACAAAACTTGAAAGGGGTATAAGCTTGCAACGAGGTAAACGCCAGCAATACCTCGGGATCGAGAATGAGATTAAAAGGAGAGTGAATTTGACCTAATGATAGCAAAAGAGAGAGAGAGAGAGAGAGAGAGAGAGAGAGAGAGAGAGAGAGAGAGAGAGAGAGAGAGAGAGAGAGAGAGAGAGAGAGAGAGAGAGAGAGAGAGAGAGAGAGAGAGAGAGAGAGAGAGAGAGAGAGAGAGAGAGAGAGAGAGAGAGAGAGAGAGAGAGAGAGAGAGAGAGAGAGAGAGAGAGAGAGAGAGAGAGAGAGAGAGAGAGAGAGAGAGAGAGAGAGAGAGAGAGAGAGAGAGAGAGAGAGAGAGAGAGAGAGAGAGAGAGAGAGAGAGAGAGAGAGAGAGAGAGAGAGAGAGAGAGAGAGAGAGAGAGAGAGAGAGAGAGAGAGAGAAAAGGAGACAACATGGAAGAGACACAAGATACCCAGGGTAATTGATATGTTGGAAATATACAAAATATTTATAATAATTGGGGTACCACCTTTGGTGCAATTGACCCATAGCCTCGAAGACGGGAATAAAGAGTATTCAGAGAAGTTCTCGCCGTTTGAATCTAAATACGTATGAGTATTTATAATAGAGAGATCTAATATGAAAAGAAGGGCAAATTAAATTAAATCATTAAGATGGTAGACGCTTCATATTTTCCAAAATATGACAGAAGACATGTGGGTTGTTAGTCTCTGCAATAATTGATCGAAAGCTTGATTAACAGGGTACACAAATTGAAGCTTAATCCTTGACAGGGTACACAAATTGAAGCTTAATCCTTGACAGGGTACACAAATTGAAGCTTAATCCTTGACAGGGAACACAAATTGAAGCTTAATCCTTGACAGGGTCAAGGATTGACAGGGTACATAAATTGAAGCTTAATCCTTGACAGGGTCAAGGATTGACAGGATACACAAATTGAAGCTTAATCCTCTTGACCTCTGGACTCAAAAAGGTGAATTACATCACACACACACACACCTCTGTGGATAGCAGGCTGGACACGTAATCCTGTGGCCTGAGTTCGATTCCCGGCGCCAGCGAGAAACAATGAGCAGAATTTCTCTCACCCTGATGCCCCTGTTACCTAGCAGTAAATAGGTACCTAGGAGTTAGCTGTTACGAGCTGCTTGCTGTGTGTGTGTGTGTGTGTGTGTGTGTGTGTGTGTGTGTGTGTGTGTGTGTTGTGTGTGTGTGTGTGTGTGTGTGAGTACAAAAAAAAAATTATTTAGTAGTTAGTAACAGTTGAATGATTGACAGTTGAAAGGGGGGCCGAAAGAGCAGAGCAACCCCTCGCAAGAACAACTAGATGAACACACACACACACACACACACACACACACACACACACACACACACACACACACACACACACACACACACACACACACCTGTTGGCCTGGCCCAGGAGCAGTGTCACCCTCCCTCTCCGCCTTCCCCCCTAGTTTGAGTGACTGGCTGTGCGCGGCGCCCAGGACGTCGGCTCAGACTATAAAGGAGCCTTGATTAATGAGAGCAGGGCGCTCCTGGGGCGACTCCGAGGTGAAAAATACTTCCACCGGCTAGTTATAGAATCACTGCGCCCGCGTGTGTGTGCGTGTGTGTGTGTGTGTGTGTGTGTGTGTGTGTGTGTGTGTGTGTGTGTGTGTGTGTGTGTGTGTGTGTGTGTGAGTATTCACCTAGTTGTATTCACCTAGCTGTTCTTGCGGGGGTTGAGCACTGTTCTTTCGGCCCACCAGTTAACTGTCAATCAACTGTAACTAACTACTAACTAATTTTTATTTTCTACACACAAACACACACACACACACACACACACACACACACACACACACACACACACACACACACACACACACACACACACACAGGAAGGAGCTCCGTAACAGCTGTCTAACTCTCAGGTAACTATTTAATGCTAGATAACAGGGGCATCAGGGGTGAAAGACACTTTGCCCATTTGTTTCTGCCTGATCCGGGACCCCTCCTGTGTGTGTATGTGTGTGTGTGTGTGTGTGTGTGTGTGTGTGTGTGTGTGTGTGTGTGTGTGTGTGTGTGTGTGTGTGGTGTGTGTGTGTGTGTCTGTACTCTACCTAGGAGTTAGTATGTTTGAGAAAGACAACGTGTGTGAAGAAATCGACAAGAGATTCCAGGAGGTCTTCACAATAAAGCAAGGAGAAGCTCCTGTACTATGAGGGGAGGCGACAAGCCAAGAAGTCAAGACAGATGAAGACAGGGTTGACAAAGACAAACTATTTATCATGGGTTAATAAATAGTAGCTAACAAATGGAATGCATTAGGCAGTGGTGTGGTGAAGACAGACTCCATACACACAGTTTCAAATGTAGATTTGAAATAGGCTCCAGAATCTGTACACCAGAATATAATGAATTTACATTTTTCGTCAGGAAAACAGGAATAATTCATACACAATTTATTGCAGAAGATAAACTTTGCCCAAAAGCAGCAAAATATATAGACGAAAGTGGCGAGTCAAGAGAATGGTGTGGCGAGGAGAGGTGAGTGTCACAATATGTGTCCCATAGATGGCAGCACTCTGCAGGCCTTCACTGAAAGCCCTTACCAAAATTAAATTAATATTATATAATATATATATATATATATATATATATATATATATTTTATATATATATATATATATATATATATATATATATATATATATATATATATATATATATATATATATATGCGAACAAGCTTGAATGGTCCCCAAGCATATAGGCAACTGAAAACTTCACACCCCAGAAGTGACTCGAACTCGGACCGTCAGGGGCGGTGCAAACGATTTCCTATTGTGACGTTGCATCAGGGAGCAAGGGAAGAAAACTATCAGGAGAAAGCTCCAAGCTATTACGACTATATAGCACTTGGAAGGGATCAGGATAAGGATTTGGGATAGGACGGAGGAAAGGAATGATGCCCAACTACTTGAACGGTCGGGGATTTAACACCGACCTGCAAGAAGCGAGACCGTCGCTCTACCGTCCAGCCCAAGTGGTTGGGCACATCATTAGGGAGCAAGGCCTCCGCTACTCTCTCAACTAATGAACTTTGTATGTGTAGTTACGGAAAAAACATATACGTGCAATTATGTATATATGTATTCATGCGTATTTAATGATTTTTCTAGATGAATTAACTCAATGGTTTAAGCGTTATCCTTTATAAACTAATGAGACTTGTTTTAAATTATTATACCTCTTTAGTTTGTATTTTTCCACACGAAAAAATATAATTTTTTTCTAAGATTTCATTTTGTGTTTGCAGACATCTCATAGTTCATATATATGATACCTATATTTTTATATCTTAATGTTGACATGGCTGCCTTTGACCGTCCTCTTAGTCTTGATCTCTCTTCCATCTTCTCCCAGTCCTTCAATCGTTTCATAGTTGTTTTGCTGTAAGCATCCTCACCTTCCTGCTTCTACTCTTGCATCTCCTCGCCATGACGCATTGCTCCCATGTCAAGTACTTGCCCTCAGGATCATATAATTTATCTTAGTAACAATGACAAACGGAGTAGGTAGATTGTGAGGGTCCCAAACCCCAACCTTTTCTTATGGGTTCCCTTTGCATACACTCCCAGAGGGACTTTCGATTTTAAAGACGTACACCATCCAGGACTATCATCTCCCCCGTCCTCGTAAATCCTCATGGTAAACCATCATCAGGAATGTAAACTGTATTTATCTCTTGTCTGCTCCTGACGGCACGCTATTTTTTTATGAGTTTCATTGTTTGCTCGAAGCTGCGTATTGAAATGTTTGCAGGGGTTTTGTTTTAATATTTGTGTTGTTTACGGGTGCTGCAATAAGGAATTTTTAGGATGATATGAACATTTAGGTGCAGTAATTTTTTAGATTTTAGGTGCAGTAATGATAAAGTTATAGGATATTGTCATGATAAAAGTTTCAGATGCTATAATTATAAAATGTTTTAGGTTCAGTAATTATAAATGAGGTAATATAATTCTAACTTTTTAGATAATATAAATGAGAAAATTTTATGCAGATATATATATAAATATATAAATATATATATATATATATATATATATATATATATATATATATATATATATATATATATATATATATATATATATATATATATATGGTACTACAATAGGGGTATCACCTCATGTGCAATTGTAGGGACCTATAGCCTTGGAGAAGAAAATGAAGAGTATTTGGATAAGACCTTGTGGATTTTCACTGAACACCTTAATATTTTCTTCTACCACCCCCATTATTTTTTCATTAATATTATTAATTGTATTATATTGTGTTACAGTTGACAGAAAACACACATATAACAATCACTGGTCGAAGACCTCATCTAGCTCTTCGAAGGTGAGGTGCATGACTAAGATTTACCAAAAGTTTCTTCTCTGGATCGCGACACTGAGGCTGAGGAACAGGAAACTGGCCGCTCTTGAGTCTCTAATTTGTCTAATGAGTTCCTCACTCGTCTCCTTTAGAATATTAGGAGCACATTTACCCCAGGCGCCCAGGGTCTCAGAGCCTATTGGCACGAACCTGTAACAACGTTCTAGGTCCCTGTACTTATTAGTTTTCTGGGTCTCCTGTTGATAAATGGAAGTGACACCTAATACAATGGATTAAAACGTTAAGACTTAATTCGCAAGAGACTTCAAAGAGCTTAACGATCGCTTCGCATTTGTTACTCATTATGTAATTTAAATGCTTTTCACTGTTGCACGCTTTTAACTTTTACTGACATTTGCTCATTCCATACTGTATTTCACTGTTGCCCATACATCACTTTTATTAAATGTTGAATTCATATGACTTATTAACTGTCAAAAAAACCAACTTATCAAATATGATACACAATAATGTTTTCAACTTTATGCACATGACTGCTATTCACCACTACACACTTCTATTATTCCCTGGTTCACACACATGACTGCTATTGACTGCTACTCACACATGATTGCTATTGAATATTTCAAACAATGACTTATTAGTGTTCAACTGGTACTCGTTTTAATTTTGGTTCGGTTTAAGTCTTTAGGAATTATCAATGAAATGTTTTGGGTATTGGAGATGGTCAAGATTTGAAGTCTTTATTAACAGTAATATTATGAAAATTCATACGATTGAAGTTAGTCTCATATACGTAAAACAAATAATAATGTCTTAAGCTCTCTCGCAATAATTTTTTTGTTTATCCTTGCCAAAAAAAAAAGAGGCATTCTAATTTTTAATTTTTTATGCCTCATACTAATTGCTAAGTAACCTTGTCTCCAACTTAGAAATGTTTAATATTTTTCATCTAAGAATTTCAGTATAATGTAGGATTTATTTAAAAATAAATTACCAGCTTCTATATGAAGTTGTATTTATAAATCCTTTGCAAGAGTTGTAAAATTGTACTTTATTGTAGCTAGAAAACACTAAAAGTCGAGCAACAAAAAATGAACATATTATTAGGTCAGAAATGAAGAGAACGAACATGCTCAAGAGAAATAATGATCATCAAACTGATCTGAACGATGATAAAAAAGTAGCATCTTGCAAATAATTAATGGATAGAAACATTATTAAATCATGTTTAATCAAATTTAATGAAATACGTACTCGGTTGTCAGTGATGTGGGTTCAGTTTCGTAGCATAGACTCAATATTTACTCGTTAATGATAATTGGTTTTCAGTTAACCTGGGATTGTATAATTTTTTTCCAATTGAACTACGGGAGCTCCATGAAGAAACACATAACCTCTAAACATCAGTCTGCAACAGCAATCCACCAGGATGTGGAATACAATTAAAATATTAATATACACCGTACTTGAATGCTTATGTGAAGAATGTATACCTAACTTCCACAGCTTGTGGCTTAAGAATATAAATCTTCTCGAGCGGAAACCAAGCCTAATAATACATAACTCTAATATAAAATGCAGAACAGCAAAAAAAAAAAAAAAGACATAAAAAACACTATCCGAAAGTATGAAATATAGAAACGTATCCATAGCATTCAAACTATGCACATTGACATATGTTGAAATGCACGTGAAAATCTTTCAAATACTCAACTGTCACGTCGCAAAAATGAGCAAGTTTGACTTACCTCCAAAGACACACACACACACACACACACCGTGTCAACAAGACGGACTATATATCATAACTTATCACTATATTCAACATTTATACAACTTTTCCAACACCTGAATCTCTCCATCGTCTTTACTTCCATAAAAAATGTTTTCCTTTCCGTCCCTTTAGGGCAAGACCCCCCCCACCCAAAGAAATCCTCAACCAACCCCTCCCCCAGCACAACCAACCCCAGTCCAGACACAAATAATGTATACGGTATACATAATAGCGACTTTTTTGTTCTTTTATAATTTCATCAATCCCAAGAGCCTTGATAATGAGGATTGATGAGGAGCGTGATGCGACTTGTAGTATTCTGCCTGGACCTCACCACCCGACGCAGGATACAGCAGTATACTCCTGTTATTAGGGATTCATTGCCTTGAGAATGATGATCCATGAAACTTCAAGTTTTCATGTTCAGGTTTTTGCAAGATGGCTTATCTCTGTCTCCTGACACACTCTGTCGCCTTCCATACTTGTCTTCGTTCCCAAGTCTGCTTGCCTGTCTGTTTATCTTTGTCTGTCTGTCTGTCTCTTTCTCTCTTATTTAACACAACGCATATCACATGATATATTACATGATGCGACACAGATAATGGAACAGTAATGATAGGTACACAAATTACATCGTAGATATAAGCAATATCTATTTTTCCTCACAGGCAATTTAAGAAAATTGTGCTGCTGGAAAAGAACGTAATAATGATAAAGTGACCGTAGATTATCCAAAAAAGGTTTTAACATAATTTACTAAGAAAATTCTAAGCTGCATGAAAATTATCTTTTAGATCTAATCGTATATGGGAAAAGGCAATTTAGAATTTTGTCATAAAATGTTGTGTCAATTACAAGATGGTAGCTACGAAATTGTGGCTATAATTGTAACACTAACTTAAGAGGCATACCTAAACAGGTTATCATCAGCGGCATATTGATAGATGTCAAGCATTAGAACGTCATTAAAATACCTAAATAAGAAATCTTTTTAGAGACTATAGAACACACGTTATGCCAATATTGGAATATGCGGAACTGGCCTGGAATCAGCACCTTGGGAAGCAAAAACTAATACAAAATATAGAGGTTTGCAGCAGTATTAGTGTCAGGCGAAATAAAGAAAGGATAGGTAGAAGTAACAAAATAAATAAATTAACCCAATCCACAAATCTGAAAAGAAATTAACTGACGATCTTTCGGTCTTTCCTGGACCATTGCTCAAGTCCTGTAAGCCTCAATACACAGCTTGATAATGCTTCTGGACGGACCGTTACGTCGTCACTTCTTATATTTCCAAAATTACGGATTTAGTGATAAAGTTTCAGCCGCGTTATTTTAAGTTATTGTTTGCACTTCTTCTTTACATTTAAATTTGTTTAAGATTGCGTGTTAGCTGGACACTCAGAAGTGTCGAAGAAATATCAGGATGTATTCGAACCCTGTGTGCGTGGTCAACAAGTGGAATGCACCGAAAGATGTAGTGGAAGCAACATCCATCCTCAACTTAAAGGAAATATTAAATTTTCGTTTTATTTTTCAGGATAGTAAAAATTATAACGGAATTGTTATAACAAGGATGACCGGTAGAGCATAAAGTGTCAGTCCTCACTTTCCCAGTGATAGTGTTAAGTAAGAGCTGCTAGATAGCACCTTCCTTACTTCTACCAAGAGCTGCTAGATAAGGCCCTTCCTTTCTTCCACCACCACCACGTAATTACCCTTTCTTTACAGCTATCTCCACCACCACTCATCCTTTCCCCAACAACTACTCCCAACCCGCACCTTCACCACAACCATCTCATTCACCAGAAATAACACCACTACCAACACTTCCTCCACCAGTAGGCGGGGCATGAGGAGCTATACTGCACTCTCTAGAAGCCCCTGTTAGGTTGTTCTATTATGTAAGTACCTCCACCCTCCTCCACAACTACCACCACCTCCACAACTACCACCACCTCCACAGCTACCACCACCTCCACAACTACCACCACCTCCACAACTACCACCACCTCCACAACTACCATCACCTCCACCTCTTCTCCAATCCCGGCTACCTCCTCCTCTTACCTTCGACTATCAGTGTGTTGTGATCTGATGAAAAATGATTTAATAAGTGGCCAAGGAACCTCTTTGACAGACACCCGCTGGTGCTGGAATGACTCCTATCTCTCCTCGCCTGAGTGGACTTCATTGAGGCTCAGTGTGGATGCGATACGATGTGTTTTGATTCGAAAATCTCTGATATTATTCGACCCGACGTAATTGCCAGCTCAGTTTCGTCTCATGAAGATTGATAACGACTTATATAGTTTAAGTCTTATTTGATGAAGTCTTTGTTAATATTTTCTGAAGGGTTTGAAAGTTGTTTGTTATTTTGTCATCTTTCTATGTGAATTAAAACGTTTCATGGTTCTTTTCACGCATGAGGATAAAACTTTGTCTCATTGAATTTTGTTATGTTGAATAAAACACTAAAAAGGAGAAATAAACGTAATCGATTTTCAATTAAGTGCCTAAATGAAATAAGTTAGTAATTGACATAAAAGAGCTTTAATCGAATTGATAATTGCAGAGATAACTGTAACATAATACAAATATTTTGGGTTGTGGACACATCGATTGAATAAGATAATCAAAGTCTGCAAGTTTTCTTGTTTCATCGCCTCTTTGTGATGATCCAGAGCGAGAAACGACTGTTGAATCCTCGGATTCTGCCTAGAATCTAAAGAGCTCGAAGAGATCTACAACCTCTGATCATACACTGGAATCCTCGGCATGTAACCTTTCATTGCGTGCAGGTGCATGTGTGAGTGTGCGTGTGTGTGCTCACCCATTTGTGCCAGTAGTGTGTGTACTCATTTTGTTGAGTACCCGCCTCTCAACTGCCAATCAACTGGTAGATGTGGTGTGTGTGTCTGACTCTAATCATAGGTGATTTTGTACCAGTACATACGCGATATAAGATATGGTTCTTGGGCCTCACCTCCTACCTAGTATTACCTAAATCGTTGATCTTCTACGAATTTCTAGTTCTCTTTCGTCCTTGCTTTTAGGATCCATAACTTCTTATACCAGTTGATTCCACTGACTTAACACCTGTTTTGCATGCGAATACTTACATTCATTATTTCATCACCTGTGTTTCGAGTTTACATATTCTTATTCTTGAATTCATCATCATAGAGATGAAACTATCGCATGTCATTTGGCGATTATCCTAATGCATTTTGTATGTTGTGATCATGCCTCCACTTTTTCTTTTAACCAGATTTTATAGCGTTGTTCATGGATTTTAAGCACTCTAATTTCAATCTTCTGGACTTTATCAATCATCTCCAAGTGCTACAGAAGATAGCGATACCATGCCAGTGCTTCATATTCAAGAACTGATCTAACACTTACTATATATATTTTCTTATAAAGTCCCAATATATAGTTATTAAAGTTCGAAACCTGAACGTTCTTGGCCCTTGTCTTTTAGATTATAATCGTTAGGTTGAAGGAACCCAAACTAATTTTACATAGATGTTATATCTCCAGTTGATGTACATTTCGCTTGCTCATTTCCGATATTGGAAAATAAGACATTTTGAAGTCTCTCATAACCCGTTTGTTCTTAGAAATGACAATGCGTGCGTTTGTCTACCTAATAATTAATTCTTGAACCGATCTTGCCATTATATAAATTGATTTTTTTAACATGGGTAGTATATTTAAGCAGCACTTTTAAGCAGCTAACTAAGCGTATCTGAAGGGTTACGTAGTTTGTGACAAGAGTCTAGACATTTCACATTTTCTGTATCACATTTTCTATGTGATACAGAAAATCCCCATCTCATAGGAAGGTTAGTCATACAGGGGCAATCGATCAGTAGTATTCACAAGCAAGCTTTGGATGCATTATATTATCAATAACATGATAATTAATAGAGCAGTAGTGATACTACAACGTTCTCATCTCGCAGGACGGTCAGTCATACAGGGCAGACCAGCCTTTTTTATTATTATTATTAGCACATTTAGGTACATCAACATTTATGCAACCACAAGAACGTATTTAAGTACCTCTGCCTTTATGCAGCTAGCCTTGAATAAAGTAATTGCAAAGCTCCACGTACCTCACACCAACGGGTCTGAATGGGCATTCGGTGATGTAGTGTGGGAGATCATGCCGCAGTTCCTGTTCACAGAGTTTGCACCTGGAGTGCTCAGGATTGGGAGATCCGTCACCTGTAGCCACCTGCCACAGGTAACGGTAACCCAACCTGCGTTCTGTGCTGTCGCTAAACAATTCTAAGGATTTCTTCTGCCTTATTCCAGTGACGCATGACCTCTGCTTACTAATTCCGGGGCTGCTGTTATGGTACTGGGGTTAGTTATGGTACTGGGGACAGTTATGGTACTGGGGGGGAAAGTTATGGTACTGGGGGAACAGTTATGGTACTGGGGGGGAACAGTTATGGTACTGGGGGGAAAGTTATGGTACTGGGGGACAGTTATGGTACTGGGGGGGCAGTTATGGTACTGGGGGAACAGTTATGGTACTGGGGGGACAGTTATGGTACTGGGGGGAAAGTTATGGTAATGGGGTTAGTTATGGTACTGGGAGACAATTATAATGCTGAATACAGATAAGGTACCAGGAACTGTTATGGTACTCTAAAGTGGAATCTCGAGTCGGATTGCTCTTTACAATGGTCTAAGGTCTTACTACTACCCCCTCTGGTCTGTGCCAACACAAACACCAACAACACAGTCACCAGAAACACAGTCACCAGCATCTCAACCACCAGCAATACAAACCATCATCATTGCAACAACCAGGAACACTACCACTAGCATCACAACCATCAGCAACACAACCACCAACATCACAGCCGCAGTAACACCGTCTCCAGCAACACAGCGGCAATTAACAACACACAAGTTTTTAACACTGATCAACAAAAGACGCACAAAAATCTACTGAACTTGACACAGATTCGAAACAAATAACAGGTATTCATTAGCTTTCTTTACAACTCTCCTGAGCTTTTCGTGTCAACCAATAAAGGCTCCTGGAGAACTAATGCTGCCTTTTAAAATATTACAACAAGTACTATCAACCAATGAAGGCCAATTAGTAACCAACTCGGCAAACTACTATCAACCATAACTCATCTCTGTAAACGCTATGAGCTACTTCAGCAATCACTACCATCCATTAACAACCTCAGTAATCAATATCAACCCGCAAAATTCCCTAACCCCCCCCCCCTGACAACCATTATCAACCACAAATTACCTTAACAATCCCTACCACTCGCTTAACCACTCCAGCAAGTATGAACTACTTCCCATCCACCACAATCCACCTCGAGAAACCCCATGCTAACTCTAGTCATCGACTCGCTACCAGCGCCGACAATTACGCACATTCGCATCCACTAACCACCTATAACATCACTAGCCAGTGTAGGAACAACCAACCAACCACGGCCAACAGCAAGAGCCTAGCTAGGGAGTAGTGGACGGGGGATGGGGACGGAGAGGGAGCAGGGAGGGAGGAGGACAAGCTTGGCAGAAACACATCATTAATCAACGAAGACAATCCTAGCCCCTCCTCCGTGTCTCTTCCACCCTCCCCCCCATCCCCCCCGTTTCCTACGGCCGCTACGCCAGGTTGTACGAACTCCTCACATCTTCCAAGCTATGTTCCCTATGCTAGATCATCCTCTCTAGTTCCGTTGCTTAGTTACACCCTTTCTTCACACTTCCTTAATGTTTCTCTGCTCGCAGGTAAGTGTTCTTAGTTCCTTTCTTCACCTCTGTCTTAATTTTCTACACGACGTCAACACAATGTCCCCCACCCTCCCCCCTCCCAACATCCACTTATACCCATCCGATAGCTATCCCCCCCGCCCTCCTCTCCTTCTCCACTCTCAAAGCATCCAAGTAACTGTAGGCCTGGTTATTCTTGATAGGCCTAAGCTTTTGTTCCCTAATGTTGTTTGCTTATTCGTGAACCATAAGCAGCGAGTATCTAGGTCCTTAATGTATACATGTCTACTGTATTCAGGTTGGTTAAAGGGTTCCTAATAAATCACACACACACACACACACACACACACACACACACACACACACACACACACACACACACACACACACACACACAAGCCTCGCGGCAGAGTGGAGAGTGCTTGGGGGTTGCAGTCCTAAGGGCCCGGGTTTGATTCCCGGCTGAGGTGGAACCAAATGGGCAAAGTCTTTTTCACCCTGATGCGTCTGTTCATCTAGCAGTAAATAGGTAACTAGGAGTTAGACAGCTGCTACGGGCTGCTTCCTGGGAATATGTGTGTGTTTATGTCTGCGTGTTTTAGAAATACATGTAGTAGATATAATAGAGGAAAAATAGATTGGATAGAAAGGCGGGATCCAAGAGCTAACAGTTCGATTCTGCAGACACAATAGTAAATATAAATAACAAATACCCACACACACACACACACACACACACACACACACACACACACACACACACACACACACACACACACACTATGTCAGACCAATACTGGAATATACGGCCCCAGCGTGGAGTTCACATCTAGTCAAACACAAAACCAAGTTAGAAAATGTTCAGAGGTATGCAACCAGGCTAGTCCCCGAGCTGAGAGGAATGAGCTACGAGGACACAGTTACAGCCCCGCTCCTGTGCTAGGTATAAGTCCACTACGGGCTCACCATAGCCCGTGCTACTTGGAACTTTTTGTCGTGAGTAGCCGATTCGAAAACAACAACAACAGCTACGAGGAAAGACTATTGGCACTGAACTTCATGGCACAGGAAGATAGAAGAGTAAGGTGAGACATGATCACTACTTATAAAATTCTCAGAGGAACTGACAGGGTAGATAAATACTAACTGGTTAGCACGGGGGTACGCCAACAAGGGAACAAAGGTGGAAACTTTGTACCTACATGAGCAACAGGGACGTTAGAAAGAACTTTTTCAGTGTCAGAGTAGTTAACAGATGGAATAGTGATAAGTAGTGATGTGGTGGAGGCTGACTCCATATACAGTTTCAAATGTAGATATGATTGAGCCCAGTAGGCTCATGAATCTGTACAACAGTTGATTGACAGTTGAGAGGCGGGACCAAAGAGCCGAAGCTCAACCCCCGCAAGTACAACTAGGTGAATACACGGCCTTGCGGCCGAAGACAATTAGGTAGTTTCTTTCGCCTGATTCTATTTTGACTTTGTTTTATTCACCCAGCAGTAAATAGACTTCTGGAAGTCAAACAGCTGCTACAGGCTGCATCCTGGGGAATTGTGTGTGTCACAGATATATATATATATATATATATATATATATAGCAGAAATGATAGAGGTAAAATAAGTGGGAGTCAGTACATTAGACATACGGTTAAAAAGGTGGGGTCCAAGAAATGACACCTCGATCCGGCAGCCACAGATAGGGAATATAAATAGTAAATACACCCACAGCGCTCGAGAGTCGTAGTCCAAAGAGCTGGGGTTCAATTTCTGTTCAAGGCAGACGCAAATTATTAGAGTTTATCTCATCTGTTACCTCTGTTCACCTAGCAGTAATCAAGTCATACACACACTCACACACACTGGAAAAGGGAGAGCTTCTAGATATAAATTGTTGAACTACAGACCAGTATCGTTACAACAAACTGTCTTCTTAACTAGCACGTCTCATTGTCTACTTATGGCCTACAAATTACAAAGTGTTATGAAAAGCAGCGGCTCACAACTATCCACGTTTTCTCTCCTCAGGTTAGAAGTGTTCGTGTGTTTCTGGTTAGGTTAGCACTTTCTATTTTGTACGTTGTGGCAAATCATCCCTGCCATTAGTAGATTTAGAACCATCAGCGTTCATTTCATCCAATTCCCTTCCGGCTTCTTTGTTGATTTCCTCAAGATACATATCACACGAAATGGAGCATATGATGTTTGAATTTTTCAGTCATCTCCATTTTTATGATCTTACATGGTTCCTCCTTCCTGGGAGGTGACAGTCTTACGGAGATGGGCTCACGGGCTAGCACAAGCAGATGGTAAAAAGCCGAGATAGTAAAACGATCTGATTCGCCACTTTTAGGTTCTACTCCCATTTCCTTCTATAATTAGCACAGAACTCGGTTTATCTTGGTATTATTGTAGTGGGGAGTCTCCGGTTATCTTAATTGCAAGCTTAGCATTCAGATCTGCCTTTAGCTCTGTTGGGGGACGTAACTTTACTCGTCGATTCGATGTTTTGGACTTTTTGGACACTAATTGCATGCTCTTAAGGCTTATTCATATTGCCTGTGGAAAATGAACATTAGAATGATGCGGCATTGTCTACGACGGGGCGTATGCATATGCTGTGTCTAGCAGTACAGTATCAGATGCCCAAGGACACGGTTCGGCCGGGATCTTCCCGGGCACCGCCGGGTACACCATCTAATATATGTTTGCAGATGAGGAGTCACAATAACGTAGCACAATAATATATGTTTTCTACAAACGGAAATGTCTGTCTGGTCGAGGCTGGAGGTCATGCATGGTCGGGTCGGGGAAGCCAGAATTCAAGAGGCACCAGCATGGCACGCCTGGCTTAAAAAATAAAATAAATAGATAAATAAAAAGAGATCTTTCAGCAATATGAAACGTTATGAACTAATTACAGGAAAATGAACATTTTCCAATCATCATACTTTGCCTGTAGGAGCTTAAAGCATCTAGTCTTTAACTGTTCGTTCTCTAATGAGGTTTTATTTCATGTTTTGTATATTTCATTAATTATAAACATGCGGACACGTATGATTATATTAATAAACGTTAATTGTAAACATACGGATATGTGAGAGAGAGAGAGAGAGAGAGAGAGAGAGAGAGAGAGAGAGAGAGAGAGAGAGAGAGAGAGAGAGAGAGAGAGAGAGAGAGAAAGGGAAAGAGAGAGTGATCCACGATATAATAAACCGATTCATACACATTTAAAGGCTTTTTATACACTCGATTCTTTATTAATTAATTTACCGAGGATTTTTGACACGAATGATCAGAGGCACATGATAAATGGTTAATTTATGCATATATTTAAGAGGAGATACAGTCCGGGACAAGGATCATTTGTTGGAATGTTTGCCTCTCTCTGTTTTTTGTTTTGTCCCTCTCACACCCTTCCTGTCTTTATTCCTCCTCTTTATTTATCTTCGTTTTCTTCTCTATCTTCAGTTTTTAGTCCAGTTATACAGAGTGTCCACACGAGTCTATTATTACAGGATAATTAAGCCATGATCTCACCATGTTGGCGTGTTGTGTTTGAAGTAAGTTGAAAACGTTTGTCTAACACTACGGGGGAGAACAATCAGAGTTCTACACTCTCTGGGGTCAAGTGAAGACCATGGACTCAGGGGAGAACATTCAAAGTGTTGCACGTGTTGAAGTATACATAGTCGACGCTAATTACCCCTACAATCCACTCGCCATTCCTAGTGTTACTGCTGATCAGATGGTTACGTCTTCACTTGTATATCAGTCGTAATGGTGAACACTGATCGCATTTTGGAAATACCATAAAATAATGGAAATTATAACAGGTTTTATTGTTTTGCCTTATGGTTCCTGATTATTGTGACACATTATTTGATAATAGTTTTGTATTTATGTAGACAAATAATATCAAGAGTTATGTGATATAGTAACTTTTCTATAGATTTCATCCACATATACGTAAGAAAATATCATAAAAAGGTTAACAAATAGACATTATTTCTTTCTCTCGGGACTGAGAATTTAAATATAATTCTGCAATTTGGGTTAAACCCATTTATTTGGATTACTTTCGAATAGCCATTTCCTGCAGTGTGCTCATGATGCACAGCAATATTCAAGACCTGTAGAGCAGGTTACACGAGGCCAAAAATTGTCGTACTAGAAAAATGGAAACGGCTCGCGAAAGTGACGTACTGTCCCGTTTTCGGGTTTGGGTCCTCTGGAAGGTTAGGAGAGGACTGACCGTTTTCTTTACGTTGGGAAATCTTAGGAGGACGAGCTGATATGGTCGCCATTATTTGAATGAGTACCACGTTATTTCCGTATTCTCCTAAAAAACTTCATAAATCCTCGAAAACATGCTATTTTTTGTTTTAACGATATATTGAGAAATGTAGTCAAGGTCGTAAGTATGTTTCAAACGAAGCTCATTAAATTGAAATATACTCATCAGAAGTAGTCTGCTTAGAGATTGAAGCCCAATGAAGCCACTTGCTGTATCACACATTAGTTCAGTGGTTGTCGCGAGGAGAAGTACTTAGCAGAGTGTATGAATTACGACTGTGATTTATATCTCTATGGTTGAAAGAAACTTTCCTTTGGTACAATTCTTTTTAAAGATGATATTTGGGTTATCAAACTGGATTACTTAAGTAATATTGTTAGTATTCATTATAGTTTAAACTTAAAACTTCAAGGAAAAAAGCGGTAATATATTCCAATACATTGAGTATATTAAAGGGTTTCAGAAGATGTTAAAGCTATGGCAAGCAAGAATTAAAAGTGATCAACCCACCAATTACAATTTCTAACATTGTCACTACACACAGCTGAGTACATTGTTAATGAATATATTTAGGGGGCATATTACGGGTTTCGTAAAAATTGTTCAATTTGTTTATAAATTTATTTATGAAATGGTTATAGAAAGAGCTGCAACTGGTCCAAGTTTCAGCATCACACCCTAAACAGAAAAGGAGAAAAAAAATACACAACGTATTATGCAACGAATTTTCAACATTTTCAAATAATTTCAGGGAACACATGTGTCAACTAAAATCATTTCTATAACACTCAGATATTAAACTAACACATAATAATAGATTGTATTGATCAGTTTTATCAAAGAAAGTGTTTAGTGCAATAATATAATTTTTCAAAGTTACCCTTCCAAAAATATGCAATATATGATGTTTATAAATTTTTATAAAATCAACAAATGGACTTTGGACTAAAATGTCTCAATAGGTTTGTAGAAGCACAAACTCTACATATAAGGTGTAATTTGCATGTAAATTGATTAATAAATGAAAGCTGAGAAACGCCTTGAAGTTGTAAATTACTTTCCAGAGTAAAATAAAGATCCAAGTTCGGCCAAGTTAGCCGAGCTTGACTTCGACAGATTTCGTTCATAATTGGCACCCTTGCAGATAGGCATCCATTGAGCAAGATGTGCAAGTTTCATGCAAATCCCTTGATAACAAACAAGAAAAAAAAATTGGCAAAAAAAAAGAAAAAAAAAAAGAAAAAAAAAAAATTACATATAAATATATTGCACATACATATTACAATTATTACAAGAGTTTGTGCTTCTACAGCACATAGTAGACATTTTAGTTGACACATGTGTTTCCTGAGATTATTTGAGAATGTTGAACATTCGTTGCATAATACGTTGTGTATTTTTTTTCTCCTTTTCTGTTTAGGGTGTGATGGTGAAACTTGGACCAGTTGCAGCCCTTTCTATAACCATTTCATAAAAAAATTTATAAGCAAATTGAACAACTTTTAATTTAGTGTGATAAGCCCCCTTAAAAGAATTAAAACTTGAGATATTGTCACATCTCACTTTTCTATCCCAAAGATTTCATAACTCTTCTTCAGTGCAGAAACTTTAAACGGTAAAGAGAAACCTTTCCATAAAAGATCCATGTGATTTGCAACGCTCTATATTAATAATTGAGTTAAACTTAGATCCTGAAGAGTAGGCGGAATTGATGCGACTTGGAAGTTAATTAATATTGAAGAATTATTTCGTACAATTAATTTGTCATCATTTTGTATTAAGGTTAAAGGAGAATTAACACTTTAAAGTAAACAGTGTTTCTTGATAATTTTACATTTTACTACTGCTTATTTGTGTGAAAAAGATAATCATCATTAACTCAATGAAACGCGAATTCTAGACACCAACTCAACACTGCACGAGATATGTGTGTAGCATTGTCTTCCGATGCTCCAAATCGGAATCAACTACTTACGAGCAAACAAGCACATTCTTCTCAATAAATTAAAACTTAAAACAAAAACAAATGTTTACCGTAACTTATTTTGCTAGAATTTCATGCAAAATGTTTCTTTTTATTTTTCCATATTCTTTCTAAAAATATAAATATGTAATTTAATTAAACAGGTTCCACCCATAAATATGAATTTGTCACGTGTCAGTGGCAAATAAAAGATCATAATTCAGAGTTTGTGTGTGATGTATTGCACACAGCCACACTAGATAGCAATACAAAATGCAGTTCTAGCAGCAGGTCACAGTAAAACGTTTGAAAAACGCTGCAATAGATGATAACCGCAAATTCGTACTTACAGTTTGAAATTTAAACATTATAATCATCGTTATTTTGCTTCCTTTTGCACGTAACGAAACGTGCAATCTTAATTTTGAGTACATTTCGTGATATCACGAATTGCATGCGTCAAAAAACGTACATGGTAAATAAAACCACCAAATTTGAAATTTGATGCAATTTCTTAGCATCAAAATGGCGATGTTAGATATCACACATTCGTTATTAGGACTTATTACCGCTATGGATTTGAAACATTACAAGAACCTACGTAGAAAACACTTCTCGTTACTTGACGCATCTAACTATTATTGGCGTTCCTTACTACACGACGTCTGTTTAAGCGAGTAATCAACTCAAAAAAATGAAAGGACGAGTGAGTGTTGAACTCGCATACCCATTGTGCGTGACCTCAATACCTTCAAGGTCAAAGAAGGTGTCTGAAGTGCCTCCAAGACCTTGGTCTTGGAGGCACTTCAGAAAAACAAATTCTAGTAGTGCCTCCAAGATCAAGGTAAGTGGCTGTAGTGCCTCCAAGACCAAGGTAAGTGGCTGTAGTGCCTCCAAGACCAAAGTAAGTGGCTGTAGTGCCTCCAAGACCAAAGTAAGTGGCTGTAGTGCCTCTAAGACCAAGGAAAAGTGTCTTGTGGCTCCCCTTTGACCAGTGAAGGGGACTGATATTTTTTCCCCAGACTGTTTCATTGTTAACGCTGCTCTGTAATTGACAAAAAAGAATATCCTACGAGAACAGATGAAAATAGGAACATACCTGTAATTGGTGGACTTCTCTCCCAAGATGAGCTGTTATTTTCACTTACCTGTAATGATAAGATATTGAGAAGTATTAGTCACATGCCTTTATAAGTTTTAATCATCACACACTACAAAAATATTACAATCTCCACATAATTTATCAGATTTTAATCCAAATATACACACGAGGAACGCAGAGTAAGTTTAGACTTGAGGCTCGAGGTGTTGCTTACCTTATGCTGAGGGATGAGGACACTGTGGTCCTTCGTCTAGTGAGGTCAGACTAGTGAGGCTTGTAAAAGCCACAATCTGGTAATTTCCTACATAACACTATATATTCCCGAGTCAATATTCAGTCTATTACTGAAGTAGTTAAGGTTTCTTGTCTTAGTTTCTTGCCTGTTCTTACTGATAACCACAAAGCACTTTTTAGATCATTCAAGACCACCACCGAATAATTAAACTATGCGCGACCAATATAAACACTTTCGAAGAAACTCGAGATAACACGTTGTTTACCGTCACAATAACTTGTTTACATGTAACTCACTGTGACCAAACACGTGTTTTTATTTTTCTTATCCACCAGTTGATGAATATTTTCACTTACACTTTAACGTTCCCGCCGGCACACTTATCACAAAACAACCACAGGTAACATCTTAATGATCTGACTCGTAGAATAAAAAGGCTGAGATTGTCTTTGTTTCGGGTTTCGAGTGAGCCCGAACACACAGTAAACCCACTCGAAGCCCGGTGGTGCTCCAGTCTGTTTCATCACAGCTGCGACTCTTCCTCTAGGTTACGTTCATTATAACTACCCGTCTTCATCAGTAAAGGTTAAATGCTCGTTAATTCAGCCGTTAAACTCCCTGTTTATGACTGAAAACTCCTTACACACGACTCACAACTGACGGCGTTCAAACATTTCTTAAATATGTCTTCGCTGACAACCTCTGCTCGACCTCTCTAAATGCTTCACCCGCGTACTTCAAATACAAATAATCGCCAACAGAGCCTAGACATTTAACATAACCAACGCTTATCTATATCTAGAACTTTAATATATAATAATATTAATTTACATATGAGAACACATTAATTTTTAATAGACAATACGTTAAAATTGATGAATGCGTCTAAAAAGGGTGGGGGTGGGTGGCAACGGTAGCTCTAAACGATCCTAGTCTGAGGACAGTTGGGTCGAAATGATCGAGGGTCGTCAGTTGTGTGTATATAATCTGTACCAAATAAAAATTTATATTTTTGAAACATCACTTCAGTTACTCAAAAGACGATTGAATGACTACTACTAAAAGACTACTCAAATTGACGATCGAGAAGCTCAGGAATCTGTACACCAGTAGATTGACGGTTGAGAGGCGGGACCAAAGAGTCAAAGTTCAACCTCCGCAAGCACAACTAGGTGAGTACTACTAGATGAGTACACACATGTATACATATGCATGCATTAGGTGTGAAGGTCGACAGGTATGGCGTGGCCACATGCACTATCAGTTCCTCTTTAATGATTTATTCTGCCGTGGCCTCGTGTTGACGCCAGACCTCTCCTGCCTGCTGTTCTTATCCCTTACACATCTTCAACCTCTATTTGGCCCACAACCTCTCGCTGCTACACGAGATGTCTTCGATATTTGCTACCATATATTGCTGGTGGACACGAATATTCCATTGTAACTTGTGTTGTCTTTCGGGATATTTCTACACTGTTTTGTTTCAAAATATTTGCATCCTTCCCTACCCGGAATGTCATCATGTGTATATATATATATATATATATATATATATATATATATATATATATATATATATATATATATATATATATATATATATATATATATATATATATATATATATATATATATATATATAGGATTGTTTAATGAAATGTTCCTTAAAATTCCCATCTCCCAACTTTCAGTCGACTGGTGTACAAGTTTTCAAACCTTAAGGCTTTGTCTTATCTTCATCAACATAAGTGTAAAGAGTCGGTCTTCATCCCTTCACTAGCATGAAGAAACTTCAATCACGGTCATTTGACCGTGACTGAAGTCTCCAATTACTAGCTGCTCAGTCTGTGAACGATTACTGACACCCAAATGAGGATATTTAAACAGTGTGTGTCACAAAACTAGCTCCGTGATGCTAAAATCTCTATCACACACGATGGTTAGTTAACCTGAGGCAACACACAGGTTAGTTACACAGTATACACGATATCTTCAGGAACACGAGAGTGTATAAAGTAATCGCAAAGCTCCAGGTACCTCCAGGTCTGAATGGTCTGATAACTGGGCACTCGGTGATGTAGTGTGCAAGTGCATGCCCTAGTAGGGAGATATTTATTATTAATATATTACGTACATCTGCATTAGTGCAGCTACCCTAGTCTATATGAAGGGGAGTACAGTGTGTCAAAAAGCTAGCTACGTGATGCTAAAAAATCCTCATCACACAGGATGGTTAGTCATACAGGGAGAAAGTCACTAGGAATGATGCAAGTCTAAGGGAAATGTGGGATGGAAAACGATGTAGATGGGATGGGCAGTTGGTAGGTGGGTGGCTGGTGTTTTCTGGGGAGGTCTGGTTCAGCATTCCTTGTCATTCCTGGATCCTGTTTGCACCTGGCTGACAACCTGATTATTCTCGTGGCTGCTACTCCCGTATCAGTTTGAGAATATGATAAATGCCTGTCCTGTGTCTCCATCCCCTCCTAACACGCGCGCGCGCGCGTGTGTGTGTGTGTGTGTGTGTGTGTGTGTGTGTGTGTGTGTGTGTGTGTGTGTGTGTGTGTGTGTGTGTGTCGGTCGCTGCGTAACTGCGTACATGTGCTTATCTAGATGGTCTTCTACGAACGTGCTCGACTCGCAAGTCGCATCCCCGTCTTACGAACGTTCTAAGATGAAGGCTTAATTCCCAGGTTTTTATCATATTTCCATTTAAAATTGTGCATTAAGGCTGTGTCTTCGTGTGAGAGTATATGTGTGTGCTTGCCTAGCACTGTCTGCCTGGAGCGAGATGCAGCTCTTGAACTCCACTTCATACATAAAAGCTTATTGAGCTCCTGCTTTTCTGAGAGAGATATTACAGCTCAGTTCTGGTCACTCGAAGATCATATAAAAATCTATTATCATGGTGTGATTCAATCACGTTTTCCTTTAGCAAGATAATATCCCTACATTCACTTCCAACGTCCCGACCTGGATTCCAGCGGCTGTACACCCTGTCTCTTCCAGCGTTCCCGACCTGCAGGTACATGGGTGTACACTCCGGAAGCTTTCAGCGATCCGACCAACGGTTGTAAGCTCTTCCGCCCTGAGCGTCTAAGTTCCGGAAGTCCAATGGGTGTACATTCAGTGTGCCCTATGAGGAGTTGCCTATTTCGGCGCTTCCAGCAACTCTGTCCTGGAGTCCAGTGGTTGTGCACCCAACTCGACGGTTTAATGCCCCCCCTTTACCCTCCTCCTGGAACACCTAAAACCAATCACACGGACACCGATTCTCGCTTAAACCTTGGTGGTCTCCTCCTGTTTTTGTGAGCGGTGTGGTGCGCCAGAAATATGATTAGTCGCTAATATCCTAACTGACCGATTCTCTTTATCAGTAACTTAATGTCATTAATCAGCAACCACCTCGAGTTGGTTTTAATGTTCTTCGCTTGTTGAGGACCTGCCGACCTGGAGGATTTTTTTGTTTTTTTTTTCTACGAGGAGGATAAGAATAGGGGCTCGAAGCGTGGAAAAGGAAGAGGTGGCGGGGGGAAAGGGGGGGAAAAGGGGGCGAGAGGAAAGGAAAGTGGGTGTAAACTGGAAGGGCTTATATTTATATATTTTTCGACATATGTTTTTGTCTATATTTTTTCCAGACTATAGTCTAGGGGATGGGGAGGGGAAGAGACAGAAGAAATAATAAAAAGAACAACGGTAAACGAAATAGAAAGCAGAAAGAGTCTGTCATACTCATAATCTGTCATTTTAAATTAAGATTATCCGTTATTGTGTACAGCAATCTCTTTAATTTAAATGCCAATATACCTCTCAATATGCCTGTCATCTTATCTGTATCTCTATGTCTATCTCTCACTCTGTATGCCTTTCGATATGTCAATCTCTCATTCCATTTATATTCGTTTGTTTGACATGAAGCTTAATATATTTAAAGGAAAATAGTTTTTGTTCGAATGAAACAATGAAAGGATAGAAGAAAACGGGATTAAACGAACACATAGAAGATGATGAAGATCAAAATTAAGAAGAAAAAAAGTTGAAGAATTTGGTGGCAGCTCCAGAACATAGACAAGAGACCCAAACCTGTCCCTTCTTGGCAAACTTTTGCCGCCACAGCTAACAAGAAATCAACACCTCCATCAGATAATATAAATTACAAGGCTATACTCTACCGTCAAGGACACAATTAGCTTCCCGGTACAAGTAAGTTGCATGACAAAACTGACCACACCCTGTCGACGGACTGTCCTCCATCTCTCCCCTGACCCGAGGGGTGAGAAACCATTCTGAACTGACCAAAGGATTCAACTCTGTACAGAATGGAGGGATGACACCGTTTACAATCCAGCCCGCATATAAACGTTTTCCTTATATAGTTTCTTATAAGCACCCCCTTTCCATTGTCACTCGCTCCGTTAACAACTCCTTCACACCCCCATTAAGAACCATCCCTTACTCCTCGGTTATAACCCATCCTCAACCGCTCTGTTATGAACCATCCTTCACCCACACCTGAAGAACCTTTCCTCATTCTTAAGTAAAATCCATCTATCACCCTTTGGTTAAGAACCATCCTACGCCCTTACGTTAAGAACCATCCTTCATCTCTCCCTTAAGAACCTTTTACCCATTTCCTTCCTCCATTGGGTCCTCCACAACACAACCACACAAGGAAGGTGCTCTTACCTACACACCAGACCCGCTAATGAGTTCGGACCGCCCAACGCCAACAAGAAATTTCGACCTTACGCGCAAGGACTTTAAAGATGATTTTGCTTTCTCTATTTTGATCGCCCAAATTACGAAAGGCTTTTGTGAGATTCCTTGGTAGGTGGTATTTCGTTTTGTTTTGGCCTGCTTGTTTTTATATGCATTTTTTTAAGTTTTGTATATGTCTGTATATCAGTTAATTAACAAAGGATAATATAGGGTTACATAGGAACCGAAACGAGAGCTCTGTGAAAGGTTTCTAGCTATCTAATATTATGGCGCTGATTCTAAGAGAGGAATTTGCTTATATGGTTATTGAGAAAATGATCAGAGAGTTGTGGTGCTTGTTCTACAGGTTGGCTCTGAAGGACTACGCGAAGCAGCCCCCCTCTTCCAACTAGACAAGTCATCCTTCACTGCACTCACTGTGCTGTGCTTCTGGATGATGTTAACCTGATGGATTAACTCAGTTTCCGCGACATTGTGGCTCTGGAGGGCCAAGTGCTATGCCAAGTTCTTGATAGGATTTCGGCATCATTGGACTTAAAGGCCAAGGATATCAAATCCAAAAATACTGACTGGGAGAGAGAAGAATATGCTGCTGTCACTATAGAATTCGTTCCCAATTTCGCGAAAACCCGTTTGGATGAGGAGACAGCATCTGTGATGAAACTAAGTAATGCTCGCCTCCACATATTATGTCTGGAAAAGATTGTAGTCAAAATCGATTTCAAAGCCCACCTACAAGACTGAAAGAAAGATTGCTGGCATAGGTCAGAGATATGAGGGTTCACTAGATGCAGTATGTGCGACTGGCATTCAATGAAGATTTTGTTTCTAATTTCCTCTATGCCTATAAAGCTCTAGCAGAGCATAAATGACTTCCAACAGCAGACAAGAGATTATAATACCTGCTGTTAGACCAGGCAAGGAAGGTAATTTATAAAGAGGAAACTTTTTAGATTGCAGACGCAATGACCAAAATTTGATACTAAATGGATAAGGTTATGAAATGTTATTAATTATGAGCCCATAGCAGACACCAGTAGTCACCACCGACCAGTCCCCGTATAACGTAGCCAAGAACATTCAGTTGAGGTGGCCTGAAAGCTGGTGTAAAACAAGTTTGTGGGGATGTTCGGTGGTCTCATCATCAAGATGGCATACCTGAACATTATGAAGGACTGGTATCAAGATAATGGTCGAGTCAAAGAAATAGTGCATGCCGAAAACGTAAAACAGGTACAGGTGATTTGTTCTTGCAGAATCCCTAATTACACGCTCAGGAGCGTACTCATACCCAGTAATCGTAGCTTCCCCTACACATCCTATCAAGATGAACATTTCATTTTAATGACATGACCACAGGTTATGCATCCAGCTGATACAGGAGATGGAAATTAATTCCCGCCAAACACACCACGAAATTACGTCGTTGATACTATGTTCGAACAAGTTGTAACACCTTCTAACAAGTTGTAACAACTTTCATTCTTTTCATATAAACATAATACCAAGATGTAACAACTTTGCAACAAGTTGTAACAAGTTAACAATAGGGACCGTTACGTTGTGTGTTTGCAGTTAAAGACTTTGATGCCTGTTACTCTGACATAGAACATGTCCACTATCAGTTTCATTTCTAGGCATGAGAGCGGGAACTTGCCTACTCACAATCTCCACGGCAGCTTCGATTTGACTAAGGCTGATTATAACTTAACCCGAGGCATTCATGACATGTGATGCGCAAATGCAAGACGAATTGTAAAAAGCGAAGGAATTATAAAACGAGTGCACTTCAGAGCACGGCTTTGAGTGTGTGTATGCGCGTGAGGGGGAAGTGACACTCTGGTATCCCCAGTGTTGAGGTCAGTTTGATTCATGATAATATTGAACCCTGTGGATGGCTCAAACATTTCAATTTTGTTATAGAAAGTGGGTTCTTAGTCAATTATCTACTTCTAAAAGTTGTCTTCTCTGACCATGCAGTGTTAAGTTTACCCCTTCTCTCCTCTTCTTTTCACTCTAACGCTTTCCCCAGTAAGAAAATTCTTACCCCTCCACCTTCCCCCCCCCCTCAACCTACAGCCACCTGCCAGTCTTCCACTCACAGCAAAATAATACGTTTCGGAATGTTCTCCTGTAATTAGCTCCTCTTGGGCCTTGTTCTTCTTCTCCCAATTTTCTGTCAGATGGAAACTCTGTAAATTATGATTTTATTAATGATTAGTCTGGGTACAGTGGCTGCGGGGTCTGGGGGATCATTTTTCATAACATCGACCCAGAAGCATTATGTAAATAAGGGTCTGCCGGTCTGTTATTAGGTTTAAAACGTCCTCTAAATCCTACCTGTGGGTAACCATCATAATTTCTCCGTTTCTCTAAATATATTTAAAATATGTAGGCTTTTAAAGCTGACAAATTTTTGCATGTTATTATAAAGCAGATAACAGTTTCAAATATTTTTGGTCTAATTTATGTTCATATTGAGTGAAAACTAAAATTTATTTTTGTTATCATCAATTTATGCTCAGATCGTGGAAAGCCTTAAAAATTTCATAGTCTGATTGGGGATAATTATATAATATATTTCCAGATGGAAGAGATGAGAGTGACTAAATTCTCTGGTAAGCTGATGAGACTTTTTTATTCCAAATATTATTCACAACTTTAATCTACAGGGATGGTTTCTTGTCGTGCCAGAATTATAATATAAATCCCTTTATAGAGTATTAAAAGCATTAATCCATGTTCTCTGTGTTAAAAGTCACTAATCCACGATCACAGCGTCAGCATTAAAAACAGAAATCAATGTTCACAGAATTAAAAAAAACTAAATTCTCACTGCATTAAAAATAAAGATAAAAAAAAAACATACATATTCACAGCCTTAAATATAATAAAAAAAAATCATGATAACATAATTAAAAACATAAATTCGTGTTAACAGCGCTAGAAAACAAAAATCCTTAATAACCTTATTTTGAGGTTATCTTGAGATGATTTCGGGGCTGAGTGTCTCCGCGGCCCGGTCCTCGACCAGGTCTCATTTTTGTTACACGCCCCCCAGGAAGCAGCCCGTAGCAGCTGTCTAACTCCCTGGTACCTATTCACTGCTAGGTAACAAGGGTATCAGGGTGAAAGAAACTGCCTAAATTTTATTTTACACAACCTCAGGATTACGAATCCGAAGCGCTGTCCACTCAGCTGTCTGGCCCTGGGATTATTTTAACGTTCTTAGTCTGCACATCTATGAAAATTTACTTGATTTACCTGAGGGCCACTAACACTAGTGGCTTCGATGAGAACAGGAAGCCGGTGGCTTGTTAAAGGTATCCCCCCCCCCTTTTATAAAATTTTAACTTGCTTATTCTGTGAGTGGTTAACGTGCATCTGTAAATATATGAGTCTTACTATTTGTGTGCCTAAAAGACTTGCCAATTTTGATTAGCATTAAAAAAACTTTTAACCACAACAATTATAAGTGTTGATTAGCCTTATATGCATATCGAACATAAATTTTGTATTACAACATGCATTAAGATGATGAACGACCTTAATAAATCCCCTTCAGGCCAGGACTAGGATTTATCAAGCGATTACGAATCAACTTACGAAACTCATACAGCTTTGAGCAATCATGGCGAATTTGTTTATATTTATAATACAATTTATGAGCTTTGAAACTTCATAATCGAAGGTTATAATGGTAACCAACACCCTCTGAGCTCATTTACTCAAAGCCACTGAGCTCAAACAAAGCCTCCATGATTAAGGGAAAGATGTACAGGTTGCGTAAATGATTGCTGAATCCTGACCCCAGGGCTATTGAAGTCAGGTCTGTGCAACCTACTGATAGTCTTGAGTATTTCTGCTATTTCGTATGTGATAGATATTGATTTTTTGTCAAATGCTTGAGAAACTTTCATGTTATTTTTGCAAACAGTTGCTTGTCGGTTTAATCTGAGCATTAGTGGAGCATTCTCAACTTTCAATAAACCCAAAATTGAGAAGTCATGTGTAAGTACAGATATAAATGTATTATGTTTGTGGGTTCGTGTACGGAGAAATATAAAAATCCAGAAAGGAGGAAGAGATGTACTAATAAAATAAATCAAGCTATCCTCTCTGTGAAACATGTTTGTTAAAGCATATGAGCAAAAGTTGAACATTCAAACGTACGCTTGACTTTTCAAAGTTATAATTACATTACTGATTGATCAGAATAATCCACTAATCCTGTTTCTAATTCTTTGATCACCTGTCTTGACCCCTTTAAATCGCTCTGTCAAACAATTTATCACTTCTCGAGTATTTTAATTGAAGTATTTAAGCTCCATTTCAACAAATTTAAAAGTAATTATGAATGAAGAATTTAGAAATAAGTTTATTTAGTCTCTCAAGAATCTGCTCTATTCGTTAGCTCAATATGTAACCAAGTCAATCACCTTTTATATTATAGAAAATGCAATGGCGTAGAAGTGATATTCTTGTGATCGTTCAGGTGATTGAAAGATAACAATGTCACAGTCGTTCAGGAGCTTGACACCTAAGTGCTACAGTCTTTGAGGTGACTGATAAATAACTCTCAAAGTCATTAGGGTGATTGATAGATAACAGCGTCACAGTCTTTGAGGAGTCTGATAGATAACAGTACTCACCCACCGAGTTGTGCTTGTGGGGGATGAGTTTGGCTCTTTTGGGCCCCGCCTTACAGTGTTACAGCCATTGAGGAGCCTGATAGATAACAGTGTTACAGTCATTAAGTCTGTCACAGTCACTGCCTGATAGATAAGAGTGTTACAGTCATTGAGGAAACTGATATATATAACAATGTTAGCCATTGTGGAGTTAATAGATAAGAATGTCACATTCGTCAAAGAGGTTGATAGATAACCGAGTCACAGTCATTGAGTAACTTGATAGATAACAGGGTCACAGTCGTTGAGGTCACGGAAACAAGAGTCTCACATCTTTACACACCAAAGAGAACTGTAAAATTACTTACACATTGTGCCGTAATCTACGGAATCTGCGTTTCACTTTCACGGGGGGAGGGGGGGGGGGATGGGTCATTATAACTCGTACAAATATCTCAGGTGACTTATTACCTCCAGTGGTTCATAACACGTAATTATTTAAACAAATTTTGCTTGGTTTTACACTTCAAAGGCTAGCTGAAATCACATTATTGAGCCCTGATCTGCATATTTCTAAGAACGTTCATATTTTCAGAGGTTTTCTATCTCGTTCTGTAACATTGACGTTTCACACGAATACTATTAACGGTAGCTTTTGAAGGTTCTTGATAGCCGTCTTCAATTTTTTCCAGTCTGCCTACTCTCGTTGTCTCCGACCATGTCTTTAGTTTGTACAAATCCGCCTCCCCCACTTTCTCCCCCCCAAAAGCCTTCATCTTCTTCTGCTGTCTATCTAGCTTAGATTCTAATCCCCGTCTACTATATACCTAGTGATGATTAGGTAATCAAAGACTAACTTTGATTTCTTCAGCCACCCCCTGAAGGACCGGCCTAGTCGCGGACCGCGCTGCAGGGACGTTGAGCACTGAAATCATCGCCACGTAAGGTATCCCTTTCTTCAATATATTGCCTTGTAACATAATCATCCTTATTCATTATTTCTCACTCTGCTCGCTTACTATGCGTTATCCAAGACGAACTTTTCTTTTCTACATGTTCTCTACCTTAGAAACATATTCCTAAATCCCTTGTATTTTCGCCTTTTGCTCAGCTCCTGATATAGACTTCCATACTCAGGCTCCCCTTTCTGTAGTCACTCCTTCCTAACACTAATCACTTTTCACCCAACAACCACTTCCTCAACACCACTCCACTTTCTCTCATTCGTTTCATATCCAACCATCCACTCCAATCTCAACTTCCTCAACAGCACTTCATGTACTCTCGCCCCCAACACCATTCAACGCACCCAAAATCCACTCCACCGTTGAAGACGAGGAGTCACAATAACGTGGCAGAAATATGTTGACCAAACACACACTAGAAAGTGAAGGGACGACGACGTTTCGGTCAGTCCTGGACCATTCGCAATCGACTTGAGAATGGTCCAGGACGGACCGAAACATCGTCGTCCCTTCACTTTCTAGTGTGTGGTTTGGTCAACACTCCCCTGATCTCCCCATCAACTCCCCGTTCGTTCCTCCATTCCCGTCCCACCTATTCTCTGCTTATCCTCCCCAGCAACTCCCTGGCTTCCCCCATCAACCCCCTCGTCCCCCTCCCATCGTCTCCGGACACCTCACGGAGAGAGGTCGCCTTCGTCGACCATTTATAATGCGCCTCGCTGACAGCTTGGGATGGAAAACAAGAACCGAGCCACAGGTATCTAATTAATATAAATTGGAAGAGATACGAAGCCTCACAGTAAAGCTTTTATCACGTGCTGTATCACCTGTTCACTCACCTACTCCTTGCATTTTTATACGTCATCATCATCGTCTGTCCAGTGATTTAGGAGCTTGATTTTTATTTTTTTTTGGTTGGTGTGTGTGTGTGATGTGGGTGCTCACGCCAGTTATGACGCCGGCCACTTGGCGTGATGAGTCAATTGTCTAGTTGCAAGTTGAGAAGAGCTTTACTGTGTGTCAGGCTATAGAAAGCTTGGTTGTAAATAAATCTAGAAAGGCTTTGCTGCATTTAGTTGAGGAACATTTTGCTGTGAATAAGTCTAATTTCATATTAATTAATGATTTCATATGAATATCATATGAATGATGATTTATTGTGAATAACCTAAGAATAATTGAATAAACGACTCATTCGTAGCTAATAAGCTGTGAATATATAATTTCAAACTAAAATACTATAGAGAGGCGACAGCACCTACAGAACTTTTAATCTCTTTAGTAAAATAATCGTAGAGTAGTTCAGAATGTGGTAGTTTGCATATTAATAAAAGCATTCAGATATAATACGATATCGTTATTCGTTTTCATGCTATATCAATTAGCCGAATAATGTATTTCTCAGTTATTTGATATAAGGAAGAGCCCCACATAAGAGACGCTCCAGCGAGAGAGAGAGAGAGAGAGAGAGAGAGAGAGAGAGAGAGAGAGAGAGAGAGAGAGAGAGAGAGAGAGAGAGAGAGAGAGAGAGAGAGAGAGAGAGAGAGAGAGAGAGAGAGAGAGAGAGAGAGAGAGAGAGAGGGGGGAGAATGGCATGGAGGAAAAATGAGAAGAGAGGGGCCGTATGAAAGGTGGAGATAGAGATAAAAATCCAACTCACCCTCTCTCTCCATCTCACTACGTATTACCATATCAGTTTACAAGTAAATCGGGCAATTTCCAGCTCGCCTCTGATTGGCTGATAAATGGGGGTGGACGAATTAGGCGGCCAATGGGCGAGCGTTCTTGTCTACAGAATGACTGATCACCCAAACATGGAAATTAAAGTTGTTGCTAATTTTTTCGTTTGAGGAATACCAGCCCTCCAGCTCATCTGGTCCAGCTGCCCGAGTGCCAGCCCTACCAAGAGGAACTATGCCACCAACTACCGACATATATATATATATATATATATATATATATATATATATATATATATATATATATATATATATATATATATATATATATATATATATATATATATATATATATATATATATATGTATCTTAATGAAGATGAGCAACATTTCGACCCTTGCTGGCGATAATGCTTTCTCGAGACGCTCATGATCGAGGTGCTTATGATGGTTGTGATGGTGGTTGTGGTGGTGATGGTGGTGCTACTGTTGGTGGTGGTGGGGGTATAATATTATTGGATGGTGTGCTAGTTGTGGGGTTGTGCTAGTTTGTTGTAAGGAATCGGTGTTGGTTTGGTTGTGGTTGTTATCGTTGTGGTGGTAAAGGTGCTAAAAGTAGCGAGGATAGTTGTAGTCGTGGTATTGATGGCTGCTCTGGTGCTGGTATCGCTATGTCTTTCGAGGACAAACGTACATTGTTGTATATTTTCAAAAGGTCGGAATAACACATAAATTTTCAAAAATGAGGTTGAAAAGTGTGTGTGTGTGTGTGTGTGTGTGTGTGTGTGTGTGTGTGTGTGTGTGTGTGTGTGTGTGTGTGTGTGTGTGTGTGTGTACTCACCTATTTGTTGTAATCATTTGTGCTTGCGGGGGTGGAGCTTTGTATCTTAGGTCCCGCCTCCCAACTGTCAATCAACTGGTGTACAGGGTCCTGAGCCTACTAGGCTCTATCATATTTACATTTGAAACTGTGTATGGAGTCAGCCTCCACCACATCACTGCCTTTACTGCTTTCACCACCTCTCTATATGTTCAATCACTTCATTCTCCGCTACCACTAGCTCTACACCCTTCTCGCTACCCCTCTGAACACACTATCTATATCGTCGTGTCAACAGCGCTACCATTAACAACTTCCAACCCCAACAACACTAACTGCATTATACTCATCAATACCACTCCAAATACAACTACTGTTATCACTACTGCTATTACTACTACAATTGCTGAGCCTACAACCACAATCACCGAGAAGGAAATGAGAGCTTCCGCCCTTATCGACCATGACACAAATACATCGTGCCATATTAATCAGCGTTTTGTGTCGGTCCGCGGAGCCTCTAGTTCGACAAAGACATGACCATACCTTCAGTCTTCCGTCAGCCCCACACACAGGAGACTCGAGGCGCTGGCAGCCGGGACAAGCAGGATAAACGTCTTGTTTGACTCCCAATTTCAATACGCAGGTGCCGAGTCATGCATACGCAGAATAGAGCGTTTGTTTACGTTTTTTTTTTTGCTCTGTTCTGTCATCGTTGTGTGTGATAGAGAGATGAAGATGGTGGTACGTGAGGGTTGGGGAGAGATAGAGAGGAGAGGCTTTACTTTAAGATCAAGGGCGGCGGGGGTGAGGGGGAAGATGTTTTATTTTATCATGTTGTAGTTATGGGTTGTGTTAGCCATTGTTATCCTAAAAAACGATAATAATAGCTTACAACTACCCATCCGCCAGGTCATGGGAACCAGGAATGGGGCTTAAGTCAAGCCCTCTGCTCCCTCAATCATTCACACAGACAAAAACGCCATTGTTTTGAAGCTCGGATGCTTGCTCTCCTGGTGAATGGCTACTGATGATGAAGTAGCCACTTTTTGAAGACCCCAAAGACGTATTCATAAATTTTAACATGCTGTTCATTCTAAACAGGAATTTTCTTAAATATAAATTAATATTATTTTATATTATTTTATATTACCATATTGTACATATTTAGGCACTGGTTAGGTTAGGTGTTTAGATTCTGTTGGCGATTATTTGTATTTGTAGTACGCGGGTGAAGCATTTGAACCCATCCTCGACTCAAGTCCATTACATCCAGCAGTCGACCCCACAGACCCATTCATAAATTTTTACATGCTGTTCATTCAAAACGGGAATGTTCTCAAATATAAATTAATATTATAATATATTACCATATTGTGCATATATAGGCATAGGTTAAGTTAAGTATTTAGGTTCTGTGGGCGATTATTTGTTTTGTAGTACGTGGATGAAACATTCATAGCGTTGTGTTCGAACAAAATTCGTCAGTGAAACACTTGTTCCGGAAGTGTTCGAACGAAATCAGTTGTGAGTTGTGTGTAAACCGTTTTTCATTCATAAACAGGGGGTTTGACGGGTGGATGGAATCACTTTTGATTCTTTGTTTGGAGGACGGGCTGTTCATAGCGTTGTGGTTCGAACAAAATTCGTCAGTGAAGCACTTGTTCCGGAAGTGTTCGAACGAAATCAGTTGTGAGTCGTGTGTAAACCGTTTTTCATTCATAAACCAGGGGATTCGGCGGGTGCATGGAATAGCCTTTGTGAATAAGGATGGGATGACGTGCGTGAATCATTTATAGAATTACGATTCGAACAGAGTCGAATCGGGGCACTATTCGAGAAATGTGCACTCAGCGGGGCACTCTTCGAGAAATGTTTGAATGTCATCAGTTGTGAGTCGTGTGTAAACAGTTTTTAATTCACAAACAAGGGGTCTGGCAGCTAGATTAACGAGCAGCTAGCTTTTCTTGAAGAGGACGGGCTGCAAAGAAGAAGACAATTAGTGCGTAAACAACTGAGTCGAGAACTCCGAGCCGTTCAACTCTGGTCCCATTCTAACTATTGACATAGCTTCCAATATGTTGAGTTCTAAGCGTCACTAACTAGGAAACAGAACAGCGAAATCGCTGTAAGTGAAAGGTTGACCTATGGTCTCCCGGTGATCTTAAATAGAAGAGGATGGAACTGCCTAAGATAGAGACCAGTGAGGTAAGAGTTGCATATATGTTCTCAAATGCTTAATGTTTCGCAAAGTATTTCCCCGCGTTCAATTACAATTCGAGCATTTATGAAGACCACACCAGATCTGAGGTAAGGGATTTCTTCGTTTTAAATAGTTCCTAATAGTGTAGTTGTCGGTAAGTATGAACTTAAAACTGATATCTGAATAAGTATGTCTTAAAAAATAGCAAAGTTCATTTAAAATATAAATGAGACCATTCAAGAAAGATGCTTGACTGTAGTTTGTAACGGCAACCTCACCTAGTTTTACTCTCCTAGTTGTACTCGTCTATTTGTATTTACCTAATTGTACTCGCCTAATTGTGCTCACGTAGTTGTACTCATCTAGTTGTACTCGCCTAGTTGTTCTCACCTATTTATACTTGCCTTGTCGTTCTCACTTTGTTGTACTCGCCTAATTGTGTTCATCTAGCTGAAATCAGCTAGTTGTGCTGCCCTAGTTGTACTCACCTGGTTGAACTCACATAATTGTTTTCACCAAATTTAACTCGATTAGTTCCAGGATTAGTTTTACCATTGCAGCTTCATTTTTCTGTTATCTAAATGCCTCTAACACTGTTTTCATATTGCTTACAAATTTATTCGCACATTGACAAGGGCACACAGGGCAGGGACACACATGAACAGAGGCAAAAATTGACTAAGAAACACATAGTTTACAGGAAAACATAATCAGAGATAAATTTGGGTTGAAACACGCACAAGGGCAAGTTACAAATGCATGAAACTAAAGAAACTCGTGTAATATTCTTTTGGCTCAAGTGAAGCAGCTTCCATCAATTCCCAACCAAACTTACTCATGTGTGTCTCTAATCTTTCTTGGAAACAATCCAGTAATCGCAAGTTACCCAGTAATTTGTTCTATAAATCAACAACCCTATTTCCAAGCCAATTTACCCAGGTCTTTTCTGCATGTGAACTTATCAAATTTGTATTCTTTGTTTCGTGTCCAATTGTGGGTTAATTTATTTATCATCTTTTTATTATCCTCTTTGTTATAACATTTCATTCATTTGCATTCTTAAATCATATCACTCCTTCATCGTTGCCTAACTTCACCATAGACTGTGGTATATATGGATAAAAGTACACATGGAGGGATACATCACGGACAGAAGGAAACACGGACTGAATCGGACAAAAAGAAGAACACAGAGCCAGAAACACAGACAGAAACATACACAGGAATAAACATACACAAACAAGAAACCCACACAAACAAGAAACACACACAAACAAACACACACAAACAAGAAACCCACACAAACAAGAAACACACACAAACAGAAACACACACAAACAGAAACACACACAAACAGAAACACACACACACACACACACACACACACACACACACACAAAAACAGATAGAAGCACACGCAGACAGAAGCCCACACAAGGCAAAATCACACATAGACAGAATCACACACGGACAGAGTCACTCACACGGAAAAGCACAATACCCTATCCCCGTCCTCAGCCAGTACTTAGCTTCGCCCTCCTACTACATACACGCACTCACACCCTGAAGAGATACTTGAACCCGCCCGGCCATAACCGCGTCATTAGGTTGAGGACAAGTCACTTAACACGAGCAGACCAGCGCACAGTAAAGCAGTGGATCCATCAGCGGCCGTTTGGTCGGCTGTCGAGAGAAACTTAAGAAATCGCAGCCTCTCAATCATCATTATGTCAGGGGCCCCACACACCCTCCACCTCTGGCCCGCCGGGCCCCCGCCCCTCTGGCCCGCCGGGCCCCAGCCCCTCTAAGCCACCCTTACCTATGCTTATCCACCCAAGTTTTAACCTTCTTGGTCTCTGTTTCCGGCTTTTGTTTGTTATAGCTTGCTGGCTTTCTCTCCTTATTATTCATTATTTTTTTCTTTGATTTTCTCCTGTATTTTACCGTGCATTTGTTCTTTGTTCTATGTTTCAAACGTTTTACGTCACACTTTCGATAGTCCTCTTTTCACAATCATTCTATTTTTGGGGAGAGTTTTAATTTTTGAGTTTTTTAGAGAGAGATAGAGATAAGAAGGGGAAATTAACATCTTATCTCTGATATAGAGATTGGAAAAATTAAATATGGATTAAACATAAGAAATTAAAACGCCATAGCAGCAAAGAAGGGGATTAAAAGGCCAAAAATACTGAAAGAGGATTTACAAAATGCCGGAACAAACCCCAAGAACCCGCAGCACGTGTAACACACACACACAGCTAAGTGATCGACCTTTCCCCTCTCAACCCCCCTCTTCCACTACCAAGCCTCACTCCCCATTCTGTTCCTGTCCGGTCATACATGTTGCGCCTCCCACTAGCAGGAAGGAATGGGGGGAGGGTCTCCGGAGACGTTCTCTGTCTCCATCGCGTCCAGAGAAACACCCAAGGACCCCCCAAAGGACCTGTTTCCAAAAGGCTTCTCGAAACGACTCTCTCTCAATACTCCCATTATTTTTGTTTTCCCTCAATACATTTCAAATTTTTTTTTTTCATTTTTGCTTCATTATGTTCCAATCCAGAAGCTAAGTATAAGTATCAATATTTACACGATGCAACAAACTTTATATACATACATACATATAGATGTAACTGAAAATTCCACACACCAGAAGGATTCGAACCCAGGTAACCAGGACAATAAATTTTCTGGCTATCTGAGTTCGAATCCTTCTGGGGTGTGGAGTTTTCCAGTTGCATATTGACTTGGGACCTATTCAAGCTTGTTTACACATATATATGTATATATGAATATATAAGTGTATATATATTTATGTGTATAAATCACGAAGAAATTAACACGTGACATTGTCAGACCACGAAGGAAGGATTAAGACAGGAATTTCCTTAGGTACTTTCGTATTTAATAATACATATTCAGAAGGATCTCTCTGAAGATGTATTTTAATACGAAAGTTCTTAAGGAAATTCCCGTCTTAATCCTCCCTTCGTAGTCTGACACTGCCGTGTACATATAGCTTCCTGTCCCCGACAAAGCAAATTATTCCTTCGAAATATTCACACTCATTCAGCGCTGAAGATTAAACATTAAGCCTTTGAAAGTGTTACGTCATATTAAAATGCGTTCAGTTCAGTTTAATAAATGATTTGGGAGGAATAATTGTGGAATTATAAATTATCTAGTTACTTCTATCATTCTGAAATGCGAGTCGTGTCACCTAATCTCAGGTTATGAGTATTTTATGTTGAGAAATATACTTTGTAAAAAAAAAAAGCTCCCTTTTTCATCGCGCATCATTGAGCATAACGATTCCATCAAAACATACTCTTGATATACTCAGTATATCTGATGCACAAACTAGTAAAACATATACCTAATGAACAAATAAGTCACATTGGTGTTGCCTGTATAATGCCCACTGTCAGTGGCCCCTGAGACTAATGGATCATCACATAGAGATGAGTTGATGGCTTGTCTAATGCTCTTTCAGGCAAGTGAAAGGAGCAGGTCTGAGCTTTTAGATTCGTCATCCTGTCCCTCTCCAGGCGGCAGGCCAGGACAAGAACGAAGGTTTATTTACCCTCCAAGTAGCAGACTAGAGAATAAGTTTATTTACCCCCTTCAACTGTACGAGTCCTTTTACCTTGAGGCTTAAGGTGATAGAAGAATGACTGGCTCTTCCTTGTTGCTGACAAAGTCATGTAATCGAGGAGAGCTTGGCTTTTCCAAGTTACAGGCCAAGTCATGTATCAGTGGAGATGCTTGCCCATTCAAGTAGCAGGTCAGGTCTTGTAACAGAGGCGTGATTGTATGTCTCTTCAAGTAGCAGGTCAAGTTTTGAGACCGAGGAGGGGCTGACTCCTCGGTCTATCTCGGTGTATCTATCACCAGGCAGCGGTGATAGATACACCTCAGATCATAGAAGACAGGGAAGTGTTGGACAACGTACAGCACGACAAATAATAACTTTATCGCTTCCCGACACGAGATTAATGAACGACGCCAATTTAATAGATGTTCACGGCCGCCCCTGGTGCAAGTCAGATATATATCTGCTCGGGCAACAAAGACTACCACCTCATGCGTACAAAAGGCCCCCACTGGACAGTTATCCAACGGAAAGGGTCAAAGTCTTCAGAAGATGGTCTCATGCGTTAGGTATCAAGAAGATGTTGGAATATCGAGCTTGAAAAACTGACTTTAATATTAGCTCAGTGCCATGACGATTTGTTTCAAAAGATCCTCACATAGTATGATGTTCTCCAGATCTCTAATGTCTGCTGCTCATACACCGGCTTAATTTTTATTTACTCTCACATATTACGGGGAAGCACTGATTGGCAGAGAGAACCAGCTTGCACTCCAGTTACTATGACGTCGTCTTCAATACACTCATTACCTCCTCCCACGACATCTAATATTGCAGAAAATCGGAAAACTTTACATTTCTCCCAGATAACACATTTCCAAAATATTTATAATACCTGCACTGTTATTATTATTATTATAAATATATGGGAAATATTTACAGGAGGATAGATGCAACGAACTGAGTTCATACATCGTGAAACCAAAAAATGATTGCAGGTTATTAAGTACCCATAGCAGAGTCTATAATGAAATTACTGATTGTGCGGAAGCCGCAAGCTAAAATTAAGCAACAAGCTGCAGTGAAGGCACAAGCTATAGTACAGCCACAAGCAATACCGAAGCCTCAAGCTACACTGAAACCGCAATGTATAGTACTGTATTACGAATCGGGTTAAAGTCACCAATGTAACATCTTCTAGTGAATGTCATGTAAATATGAAGTGAGACGCAGTCAGCTTGAAAGGAGAGAGAGAGCGAGAGAGAGAGAGAGCGAGAGAGAGAGAGCGAGAGAGAGAGAGCGAGAGAGAGAGAGCGAGAGAGAGAGAGCGAGAGAGAGAGAGAGAGAGAGAGAGAGAGAGAGAGAGAGAGAGAGAGAGAGAGAGAGAGAGAGAGAGAGAGAGAGAGAGAGAGAGAGAGAGAGAGAGACAGGTTACCAGCTGATACTGCCTATCAACAAAATATTTAATGTTCCACCACCCTGAGTTATGACTTAGTTGTTAGACTAAAGTATATGGATAAGGGAATCGAGAGAGTGGCAAGCAAGGGAAATTATATGTTAATATTACTGCTGGGGAGGTCTAAATATGATTAATTGAAAGAGGACTCTGGCTCTTAGATGAAATAATCTTAAGACCACATCGCATGCAATGTTTATGGGGAATAAATGGATCAGTATTCTCTGGACACTTAGGCATTGATATCAACTGACTTGGGTAAGAATACCTGACAATTAGGAACACTAGGTTATAGATAAAGGGATGGTCAGCTCACTAATATGTTACACAGGAACAATTAAGACACTAGGGAGTCGATAGGTCACACATTACTTTATTTAGCTCCTTAGATGAAGTTTCTTAACGATGCTTCCCTAGTATAGACAACTGAATTGATAATATAACTGGTAAGGACATGAGAGCAGCGATTATGTTCACAGCGGATTTCACTGATTTGAGGAAACCTGATGTTCATTCCCCAGAGGTGCCACAGACAAGCATCTCTCACTCACAGCTCTCACTCATTTCTATCTAATAAGTGTATGCTTAATCTTATATACAACTGCTGGATCATGTGAGGATATTCAGCATCTTATGATGTTGATTAGTAATCACAAGTAGATTAGCAAGGCTCCGACATAACTGATATCATCGTTCTGCTCCGCGTTTGACTTAATTTGACCTGGCCTTGTTATCATCTGTATGTGGTGTGGATTCTCATTGTGTACAGCTAGCCTGGTCATCCTCGTGCCCAGGCGTGTTACACTGTTAAACTGCTCTGCAATTCTACTGTTATGCTGTGTACTGTTACCTTATTACATTACTGAAGCCACAAGATATAATGAACCCACAATCTATAATGAAGCCACAAGCCATACTGAAGCCACAAAGGGTATTGATGCAACAAGCTACACAGAAATCACAAATAACAATGAGCTACAAATTCTGGTACTTTAATAAAGATTCTGGTTATTGTCCGTCCTATTCCCCCCATACCATCCCCCCCGCCCTGCACATTTGGGTGAGGCTAGCCCGAAGCGTCTGGTCTCCAGCTTTGGACAGACATATATTTTCTCTTATGGTTATATTTCTCTTCTGCTGTTCCAGCAGCAACAGCAGAAGCTACAAGAAAAAATGGCCAAACAAGAAGAAAACAAGAAAACAACAACAGCAATAACTAAATAGCAAACTTGGCGCGTCATCCCAGAGCTGCTCGAGGTCTCTGCCCTTGACTCTTAACAAGCAATTACCACATACCGGGAACGACTTCCAGACGGTAACCCCCCCCCCTCTCTCTCCCCCAACACGCACACACGCACGCACACACACACACACACACACACACACACACACACACACACACACACACACACACACACACACACACACACACATAGGTCCTCGTGGTCGAACAGACAATGCTTGGGAGTTGCAGTCCACGATCCCGGATTCGATTTCCGGCCAAAGCAGAACCTAAATGTGCAGAACAAATTCACAAGGGCCGTGATGAGGCTTCGAACCTACGCCCAAGATGATACCAGACGCCCGATCATCTCGGACTTAGGTTCGAACCCTTATCACGGCCCTTGTGGATTTGTTAATTTGATGCATCACGCTATTGTGATTTCTGTGTGTATCTAATGGGCAGAGTTTCTTTTAACTGATGTCTTCGTTTACCAAGCAATTAATGAATACCTGGGAGTTAGACAGATGTTGCGGGCTGCATCCTAGAAATGTGTGTGTGCGTACATGTTAGAGGGGAAATATATGTAGTAGATATGATAAGAGAAAAATTGGTGTCGCGTTAATACATTAGTCAACAAACGGTTAGAAAGTCTAGGTGCAGGAGTTAGTCGTTTTTGCGGGCACACATAGCAAATCCAATCACTAGCACCGGCACACGAACGCACCTTCCGGATTAAAACAACAAAACACCAACAACACCTAATCACGAACGCCCTGTAGAAAGAAAATTAAGAAGACGTTCCCACCATTAGAAGTGACTGCTATCAGGCCGAAGAAAAACCTCAGTCAAGGTGACAAACGACTGCAATATGTCACAGACCTCCTGTCTCACGAGGGGACTAATAAGTTGGTGAGGTTGGCCGGGCGATGGCACCAATTTGTTTGTCGCTCTCTCTCATTCCCTTCCCCCACCCCTTCCACCATCCTCTCTCCAATATTACCCCTTCCTGGCTGTTACCCTCACCTCTCCCTTCCTCATAAAAACGATAGTACTTACAACAACTATTTCGTCGAACGCACCAATGTGTACTGTTGGATCCTAAAAAGTCAAGTTTTGTACTATTAATTTAATAGGGGGCTAGAAAAAAGCTTAAAACCGAACTTAAACATTCCTAGGCCTAATATTGCACATTTAAGCACTATATTAGGCCTGCGATAGTGTGTGTTAGGCTGACTGCGTAGACACAAACTACACAAGAGTTTAGTTATTAACATTTCCAATATAACAGCATTCCAGTTATGTTTATTATACCATTTCTGCACTTCCTGCACTTCCTCTCTGTTCCTGTTCTTCTTTCCCTTTCCTGTTCTTTTTCCTTTCCCTTCCTGCCCTCTCTCCCCTTTCCCACTCCTCATGACTCTTGACCGGAATGTACTTAAGCATCAGACATTTTCTTTGCTAGATGTGACCTTATTTTATAATGGTAAGATGTGTCCGTGGCCGGCAGTTGTACAATAATATTATGGACACGAGCAAAATGCTGTAACAGGAAGAAATGCTCGAGAGAGTGTTTTATTGATGCTCATTACAGCCTTATTAATGGTACAGCCTTATTAATGGTATAGCCTTATTAATGGCAAGGAAACAAGACTTCTCTGCAGAGTGCTATCTTTCAGAAGCTGGCAAGCGAGTCACTTCGTCAGGACTATGTTGAATTTTATCTGTTTTTCAATCAATAAATTATTCTACAAGTTTTTCGGAAAATGTTAGCATTATTTGTAATAGGTAATGATTTAATTAATTATTAGTCTCTTTACATATCATCTACTTGACTAAGGTTAAATGTATTAAATAGATTATGCGACAATGAACATGATAGAAAAAAGGTCTCCCCTTAAAGGACTTTTTGCTCCTAAGGATTTGTAACTAGAAGTCTTATCTTAATTAATATTTTGGTGTAGTGATCCCTGTTTTGTACCTGATGGTGGGACTTGTGCTCTGTACTAGGTGTTGTGTTCCATGTTCTGTATTTGGTGTTTTAGTCCAGACGCTGTGCTTGTAAGTACATAACAGATTATATACTCAAACAAGAGTTCACAACAGGTAGACAATGAGCACATAAATGAACCAGAGTAACATTATAAATTCTTTCGTTTTCACTTGTGAATAAATGGAATGTACTAAGAAGTATGGTGGTGCAGGCAGACTCCATAAAAACTTTCTCCGAGAAATTACTATTGGATTACAACACAATCAATGGAACCAGGTGACTGGAGACCACAAGACGGCACAAAATGAAGGAGAGCTAGTTCCCTGTAACGACCAGAGAAGCATACATGGTAGTTGATATATAATTAAGGATAATTCCAGAGGCTCATTTAAACAGGATAACATCTGCAGCATTTTCTACACTGGCAAATGTCAGAACAGAGCTCAGAATCCAAAATAAGGAATCATTCAGATAACTGTCGACCAGTTCCAGTGTATTCCGCTCCACAGAAGATTTCCCACCTCAAGAAGTACATGTGGCAACGTAAAGAGTGTCAGAAGGTTGCTACGAGACATGTTTTAGAATTGTCAAGGATGAGGGATGAAGAAATACTGAGAGAGCTTGACTTAACACAGTGAGAGAGAGAGAGAGAGAGAGAGAGAGAGAGAGAGAGAGAGAGAGAGAGAGAGAGAGAGAGAGAGAGAGAGAGAGAGAGAGAGAGAGAGAGAGAGAGAGACAATCGTCTCACAGAAGTCGAGACGATAATTACATCGTAAATATAAATTGTAAACGATAGGATGAGAAATAAACAACAGCAGCAGCTGCAGCAGCTTCATCAGACGTGACAATAACAGGAGCACTAACAGGAACAGACACGATCAGAAGCAACAGTAGCAGGAGCAGCGACAGCAACAGCAGCAACAGACAGCGGGGAAATGAGGCAAGATAAATCAGACGTCTGCTTACAACAATAGGTGAGCAGCTCACTCACGCGCTGCCTCCCTGGCCCGTGGTCCTCAGGGTTCCCGGCTTTAGGTCTGCCTGCTGGGTTCAGCGTTAGCTCTTGGACCCCACTGTCCTGTCAGCCGCCCGGCATATTTTCATATAATATCTGCTTTTTATTTAATTAATGGAGTTTGCTTCTGTATACAAACTGCTCATTTAGTGAGTGTGTGTGTGTGTATGTGTGTGTGTGTGTGTGTGTGTGTGTGTGTGTGTGTGTGTGTGTGTGTGTGTGTGTGTGTGTGTGTGTGTGTGTGTGTGTGTGTGTGTTTGTGTGTGTGTGTGTGTGTGTGTGTGTGTGTGTGTGTGTGTGTGTGTGTGTGTGTGTGTGTGTGTGTGTGTGTGTGTTTGTGTGTGTGTGCGCGGGCTCGTGTGTGTATCTTCGTTCCCAAAATATCGTTCTTGGAAACTCGTAGTCGGTAATAAATCGCCTTGAGTTCGTGAAATGTCCCTCCGCGATTTTGTCGCCTGAGGACGAATGGGAGGGAAAACCCCCAAGTTTGGCTGTCAGCTCCTCTAAGGCCACCCGAGACGTTTCTGAATTGATGTGCACGAATCAACTCCAGATCTTTAAAGTCGGTGTATCCGTCGTCTTAACTGCGTTGATTTTAGTCTTGAATGCAAGCTTTCTTACCTCGCCTCACCCTCATGCCGAGCGGTGGTCGTAATCAAAACTAATTATTTTCAGTTTGTAAGATATGCATTTTAAAGTGTGCTGTTGCTTTCTTATAGAAGATTTTTTGGGTTTTTATTAATGACCAATAATGTACTTGATTATAACATTATTATTATTATTATTATTATTAATATTATTATTATTATTATTTCAATTGACATTCTTTTATTTTTACGTTTTCATTAAAATAAACAATAAAATGCTTAGAATACATAATTATATATTAGAAAGCCATATCAGTGGGACGGAAAAAGCATAATTTTTTTCGTTGTGAGGTGGAGTTAATTACTTTTTTTCCGTGAAAGCAATTAATTTTGTGCAGAGAAGAGAGCTTAATTTAATTACCTCTCCACCCAACTGCAGTTTTATCTAGCAATAATGGAGCTCGTTCAATACGTCTGTATATTGCTGAGGAATGTCAAACATTTGGTGTATGCGTGTCATACATAGTTGACGTATACAATGAGTGAGGGGACTATTGTAACGTGATTAAGACGTCTACTATGGCCCAATAGGTACGTCAATTTGGCCTCTGTTGTGAGGCTATTGGGACGATATTTTGACAACTGTTGGGGGGGCTTTAAGATACGAGATTTGAGTATCTGATGTAATGCTATAAATACAACATTTGGATATCATCACGGCATTTTCATGTATTAGATTTGGACGTATAGTAATGGACCAAAGATAGAAGATTTAGATATATACTGTGGGACCGTAGGTGCGAGATTTTGACATGCTTTAGGGGAATAAAGGAACGTGTATTTTGCATGTTCATCGGTACTATAAGCATGCTATTTGTACAAGTACTAAGGCACTAAAAATATATGATTTATACATATAGTGGGAGACATAAATCATTTGGTTTAAACATGTGACAAGGTGCTATAGGAGAGGGATTTATATTAACTATCAATACGCCGATTGAAGCAGAGTTATCAAATGTTTTGGAAATATTTCTATTTTGACACACACCTTTACTTCAACAAGCTATTCACCTCTCCGGATTATTATATTTCGCTCTCAGGGGGCCGGACTGATGAGAAACATTCACATTCGCCCCTAACTCCTCCCTCTCACAATGAGATACTCATTCTTGAATTCCGGATGAGGAGACAAACTCCTCTCCACACCTCCCCCCCCCCCCCTGCCCAGCACCCATCGCAAATCAGAAGAATTTAGAAAGTGGGAAAATTACGTTTAAATAAATTTTAATATGTTGGAGGAAAACTGAAAATCGCGAACTCGCTAATAGGCAGAACACAAGGGAAAGAATAACATTAACACAAGTAGGTTTAATAACATTAACACAGGGGAACGTATAACATTAACACGTGAGGTGAGAAAAACAATAAAACAAAGCGAAAGAATAACAGACACTAATGTTAGTAAAAATCATAAAACAGATGATGAAGATAACATAACACAAAATAACACTTAGGGAGAAAACCGGACACATATCCAAAGCAACTTGATGATAACACGTCCACCTCGCTCATGCTTTCCTTCCAAAGTGTAGTGGGAAAAATGGAAGGAACTGAATATCAAGACAATTATTTTGGTAAATATCTATGACGTAAATTTTCCCGGTCACTTCAGGAGTGAAAACCGTAAAAGTAAATGGATTTTTTTTTATGTAAACCATGACAAAAATATTTGAAAATAAATAAGAAAAGAATAATTTGCATAGACGCAAAAATACTTATTATTATTATTATTATTATTATTATTATTATTATTATTATTATTATATTTATTATTATTACTGTTTTGCAGTTATATTGGTATATAAATGTAAACTATCATTCACATTATTATATATTTTCACATGTTTGGGTAAGTTCATATATATTATTATTGCTAAGTATTGTAATTTTTAATTATAGTGTAATTTTAACTAATGGACTAGCAATGAAAAAATGCACAATATAAATAACTTAAGATCCAACATAAAACATTATTTATTCGCTAGAGCAAAACGCTGCTTACTGTGTAATATAGACATTAAATATGGCGGGATTAAGTGATTAATATACACAGTGGCAGTTACAGTTACAGTGGCAAGTCTGTAGTCATCATTTGTGTAGCTAACTGACCTCCAAAATCCTTCTGGGAAATTACTTCCCGCCAACTTCAAACTGCTAAGAAAGCATGAATGAAAAAATGTATATATTCATTCACGACGAGAAGTTAGGCCCCCGGAAGCATGGCACGAATGATTTCATTACACACAATTCATTTACTGGAGAACAGGGCTTACCAGGAGAAAGAATTACCACAAGAGATTAAGACGAAAAAGGTTCTTCTTGCAGACTAAGGAACTCGGTGATGCGCTCTGAACAACAGTGACATTCCCCCCCCCCCCCCTACCGCATGTACAAGCTAAATCCATTTTTGTCACTCTACATAAATCCCTCGCGGAGCGTGCGGCAGCGGGCTCTCTCACAGCTCGACGCCATGCATACAAGAACACAGGCGAGTCGAGATGTCAGCCACCCACGATTGATGATGTGAGAAGCTTTCATATTTTTGGGGGAAGAGCAGGGGAGGATGTGTGTTTTATCCTTATAACGCCGTTCAGGGCTCTGCAGGAGGAGGAGGAAACAGAGAAGATGGTGCAGAAGGAGGAGGAGGAGGATGAGGTGGTGCAGGAGGAGGTGGTTCAGGAGGAGGAAGAGGAGAATGCAGTGTAGGAGAAGGAGGAGGAGTTGAGAAAAAAAGTTTTGCATGAGAATATTGAGAAGACGTCTGATTTTGTTCGTTTATCGCCGTCCAGAGCTCAGGAGAAAACAGAAGAGAAGAAGGAGGCGCAGGAGGAGGTGATGCAGAAGAAGAAGCAGAAGTAGGGCAAGAAAGGCAAGCATGAGAGAATTTTAGAAGTCTGTTTTCTTCTCTCTCCTATAACGTCTTTCAAAGCTCTGGAAGAATACGAAAAAAAAGCGAAAATGACAAGACAAGATGTGTGTTTCATCATTTAAAACGCCGCTCAGTGTTCCATAGAAAGAGAATACTATTTTGTTTTCACTGAAAGTTTTAGATATTGAAGAGATGGGCAATAAGAAGAGAAGTAGGGTTTAAAATTATGTTGTAACATAAACCGCTAGTATTGTTTAGGGAATATCTAACAGATGAGCTCAATTATTCCAATGTGTATAAACTGCCCATGACAACAGAACGGTCAGAGTCCCATGCTTTTTAATGGTAGATTAAAAAGTAGATTAATCATTTACTATAGATGAGTAGAGTCGCCGAGATCTGATATCCTAGTGCTGGTGCACATGATATATATTGATTCAATCTCAATTCAACGAAAACATGAAGATAATATTCAAGACAATATATGCAATTCATGAGAAAGTAATTGACTGTTTATAACATTATACTAATTCAAATATCTGTAGAAAAAGATAACATCCAGTATTTCTTGTAACTAGGAGTTTTAAAGAAAGTTTCCAATGAATATTGAAATTAGCTGAAGATCCTGTGCCTAATGGAGGGTAGTGTCTAATAGGTAATGTGCCTAACATGGACTAAGAGGTAATGGTAACATAACAGTAGGTTCTCCTGAACAATGGGTCGCTAAAAAATTAACTCCTACCAAAAATAAATAATATCAATATAACATCCAGAACTTTGCAGCGATTGCTGAAAATTGCGAAATCAACAGCTCTGAAGCCATCAAGAATATTAAGGAGTCAGAGAAGATGAAAATCGAAAGCTGGAGAGACATTAAGACAATACGGAGACAACACAACAGAAGGAGGGATTAATGTTTGCAAGAGGTATTGAATGAAACTGAGAAAATGAAGATTTAGTTTTTAGCTCATTTATTACGTACCCTATACCTATTCAACAAGATGTAATAGAAGTCATACCCATCCTGTTAGTGGTAGTGGACATTATACCCATCCTGTGAGAGGCTGTGGATTCAATACCCAATCAGTGAGCAGTAGTAAAAGAAAGGTTACAGGTGTGCTTAATGGGATCAGGAACGGAACCCCCGAAAACTCGTTTAATTAAGCATCACACAGCATTGATGAGCTGGTTACATAGTTTGTTATCATATACATCAACAGTTATATTAATAATTTTACCAAACTAACATCACAATGACTCCCTTCGTCCCCCTTCCCTAAAGACCTCCTAACACAACGAACTATAGTGTGTGTCAAGTTGTAGAAAGGAAGCGAGAAGAGGACGAGGTTCATAAGCACTAATGATCAACCGGAGCCAATTGAGATACCGGACCTCAATTCTACCATACTCACCTACTTACTGCCTAGGACGGGGGCGAGGCAGCCAGGAGCGAGAGAGAGAGGTGGGCAGCAGTGACCATGAAGACCGGGCTGTCCAACAATGTCACAGTGTTGTATCCACCATTTATCTCTTAACCACAGTTTCTCCTCCAGATTTTGAGACTACACTTTTACTACATTTGCCCCAATGTTTGTGCTATATTTGAACTACGGTTGTATTAAAGTTTTGCTACGTTAGGATTATAATTGAACTATGTCTCAACTGAAATTTATTATTTCTATCCCTACCCTTTCAAATGTAACTTAATCTTTTCATCTTTCCTCATTTTATTCTCATACATGTTCTTTCGAAACATTTTCGTTCCCTTCCTTCCATTCTTTTACGCTTCATTCTTCCTTCATCATGAGGTCTCTAGGCAGAGAGGAGACGGAACTCCCCAAGCGTTCATCTCGGCAACTTGGCCCAATCCCCTCAGGACTCGAGGGGAGAAATGTACTTAGACCTTATACGGTTTTTATATTTATGTGTGTTTTACTATAGTTTGATGTATATTATTAGACACGGTAGTGGAGAAATTGTCATTCAAAACCAAGTTCGAATCCTCAGCATCGTACACTCCAAAAATAGATAGGACTCAAAATCTTGAAGAGAAAATGTGTTATGACAGATATTGAGATGTCATGTAGCTTGACAAATTAATATATAATTGTCTGTTCTTAAAGGGTGGAGACCGCAGCTAATAATAATACTAATACTACTACTACTACTAATAATAATAATAATCACAGAGAGTGATTATTACCGTGTCGCGGCCAAGTTGTCAGGAGCGTGTGCCTGGTAGCCCCACCGGAGCATAGGTTCGAATCGTCATCACGGCTCCTGCGGATTTTCTCAATAATAATAATAATAATAATAATAATAATAATAATAATAATAATAATTAGAACAATAATGACAATAATATAAATGCTGTCACTTTAACAATTCAAAAGTTTGTAAGTATATGGCTAAATATTCACAATATTAATATAAAATATAGATTTCCAGCATTGCGAAAGATAACTATACAGAAAAATAGCAGTTTTAGAATCAGAACTTTCAAGCAACTGTAATGTCGTGTTAAAAATACTTTGACATAATTATACCGAAGTTCTCAAATAAATACTATGTTTTTTGGTTTATTTTGATATCTCACAATACTCTAATCTGCGTTTAAAAAAAAAAGTTCTTCATATTTAATAATTACACTCAAACTCAAAAAGTTAACTATTGGTTACACGAAGGCAATAGAAAATGAAGCTTCAGTGCTTAATTAAAACATAAATCAAGTTTGTCTGGCAGGGATCATTAGGAGCTAAATCATAATGCATATCACATTAGGGAATCTTGCATTAGGCATAGGTCGAATAAGAACTGGCCGAGAAGGGCAGTCAATAGGAGAAATGATTGGTCCGCCGTGCTAGTTAACAGTCACATGGCATCGCGGTGATACCATCAGAGTTGGGACTGATTAATCTCCGCAGCGTTGAATGCATACGTAGTTATTAAGATCAGGATCTGGCCCTGTATGTTTCTTGTGCAGTGCTGTGTAGAGGGGAAAGTAGGGTCTGTTTCTCTTGTCTGTCAATGGCTGGTAATGTGATTGTAACAAGGAAACTCCCGATGTTGGCAAGGATTGTAAATGATCCTTTTGCTTGCTTGCCTATTTATTGCTTTTGGCACTACCGCTTTGCTTCCGTTCGTATTGTCACTGAGATTTTCAATAGACTTTCATTAGTGTTTCAGTTGTTATTTGTGTTAGTAGTACAGTTAACATTAGCGTTAGTCCTTCCATTAGTGCTTTAGCTGGAACATTGCTTGGAACGAATATTCATACTTTCGTTGGTACTATCAGTGGAATTTTCGTTGGTACTGTCGTCAGTACTAACGTTGGTATTATCACTGGGCCATCCACTGTACTGACGCTGGTATAGCTGAAAAGATAAAACATCGCAAAAGCATTTGGAGTAATGTAGGAAGACCTTACATATAAAGAAAAAAATTAAGTACTATAACAGCTGGAAGACTGGAATATGCAGTAGGAAGTTTGGAAGATACAGCTGGAAGAACGGAAGATACAGATGGAAGACTTAAAGATAAAGCAAAGAGAAAGAGATGCCAAATGCCTGATTCCCTTTTGAGACTGCTACTATCTGGGATAAAATATTATCTGGGATAAAATGTTATCTGGGGTAAAACTACTATCTGGGATAAAATATTATCAATCAATCATTCAATCCAGGAGAAGTTGCGGTCCTGGTCGACGAGTACTGAAATTTGAATGCCTGAATTCATTCAATAAAATATCGAAATCCTTCCGACCACTTCAAATTCAACTAACTGTTCTTCTTCTTGGAATGCTATAGAGAGTTATATCATAATTTACATCTGGTAAATAGTATAAAACTCTAGTTTCAAATCTGAACTTTGAAAACCCCCCAAAAATAATAATCCCTACAACACCAGGAGTCATTGCAGGATGTTCGAACATTGAGGAATATTTATACACTACAGAATATAGTATACGAGTTAATGATATAAACATTAAGATGCCCCAGGGCTTTTCAACACCCCTCCTTCTAAATATATATAAAACATAACTAGTCGATCTCTATCGGAGTTAATCATGAAACTTGATTAACATCTCTAAAAGATACCTGATTAATCGGGCTGTGATTCCTAAGTCAGACTGCGTGCAGTGGAGGCCAACAGCCTGTTCATCTGACTTCCAACTAGGGGGACCTGTTCAAAGACCGTGCCGATTTTATATTGATCCTCGGAACCAGTTACCAAAGCAAGAAAGATACTGCCGTTAGTATTTCAAATGTCGAAGATTTTTTTGAGTGACTTTTTTTCTTTCGTTGATACGGCTTCATGTACTTACAATGACACAGTCGTTAGTGCTGCTGTTAATACTTTAGTTGGTACTGCCGTTGGTATTTCCTTTTTTATTACCTTTGGTGCTTCCGTTGTTACTTTCGTTAATTGTACTATCGTTAAAAGTGTATTTTTTATTGTACTATTATAAAAAAATGATAATATACTATTGTAAAAAATAAAAATGTACTATTTTACTGAAAGAAACATTGCATTATTGAACTAAAATATTAAAATATAAATTAAAACTTTTATTATTAATTTTAAGAATTCATTAAAAGAAAGAAAAAAGAAAAGCTGTTTCATGTAATAAATTCTCATCCGCCTGAAGAGATATAACAAAAACCCAACAAAAATTCTCCAAAATCATCTCTATCGCCGAGAATGAGCAAGAAAACAATATAGTAAGAGCGTAAGAGGTGGAGAAAGCAGTGGGGGAAGGTAGAGGCTATTGAGAATCCATCAGGGGTGCCCCCTGAGGCGCGACCAAGATGGCTGCAGAATGGAACCAGCCAGGGGGGTGTGGTGGAGGGTTTTCGAGGTCCCGGTGGACCATGTGATACAGACCAGGGCGTGTTTACCTTCTAAGGGCCCCTTCCTCCCTTACACGAGCTTCTTCCTTGCCTCTCAGTCTTCCTCTTTACCCCCTCAGTCTTCCTCTTTAATCTCCACACTACTTTTTACCTCTTGACATTCGTCTTTGTTTCTCAACCTTCCATATTTTTTTTCCTTTACATATCTCCTTACTCATTCACCTCAACATTCCTCTTTACGTCACAGTCTTCATTTTTACTTCTCTACATTCTTGCATTCTCATTCCATTGTTCTCAATTTCTAATTAAATTTTCTTTTCCATCTATATGGGCATTTATGTTGATTATACTTTATTTTCGTCCCAAACATATTTGACGACGACGCCAAATTAGAGACGCAAATAGTATAATACGTTGAAATAATATTAAAATGAACAGAGTCGATCTTAATGAGATCAACAGAGTACTTGTAGTTGGAAAAGACCTGGGAGATATAATATTGTCTATGGAGCGGAACGATATGTGAAGAGATCTGAAATGAAGCATCGAGAGTGAAGTAAGCCTGCACATTATCACAAAGCAAGCCTGGCTGTACATTAATAGGTTTTAGTGTTGGCTTTAATGTTATGAACAATTTTATTTTCGTCTCCTAGTTATCCCCTAGTTATCATAACCAAATTATGTATAGCCAATTTTAAGGAAACTAACCAAGATAATATTACGAAGCCAGCCTGAATGACGTATCGAGGTCATTTTGAATAACAAATTGAAACCGTCATGGAAACAAAAAAGAAATCGAAACCATCAGGGATATAAAAACAGTTAACAGAACCAAATCAATACAAAGAACACAGTGGGGAAACAAAATCAGGAAAACAATACAAATTATGTAAAATAAAATGGATATATAAAATCAATATCAAACGTAGATAACTAGGAGACGAAACTAAAATTACTCATAACATTAAAGCCAACACTAAAACGTAGTAATTTACGACTACAATACGATGAACAGCGTCTTGCGACGCTTTGAAAAAAATAACACAGGCGACATCTTTAACAAAACACAGACGACGTCTTATGGACACCACATAAAATAGAAGTGAAATTGTGTACACTAATTCAATCATATACAAATGATTGAAGAGGTGTATTATAGACACCATTCTATTAAACGGACTTAAGTTCAATAGAAATTATTAATCACTCGTGTGAAGAGAGATTAAGAATGTTCAATTTACATTCTCTAGAAAGGCGAGGAGTAAGAAGGGGAAGGACATGACTGAAACAAATAAATTGATGAACTAAATAGAATGCGAAATAATTTATCAAATTTGATAAGTTAATATTTAGAAAAATTCTGGTAAACAACTAGATCTTAATGCTGGTTAGGAAATATGGCTGTTGATTTATGGAATAGATTATAGGGAAATATTATAAACACGGGATTGTTGTATTGTTTCAAGCATAGATTAGAGTTTGACTGGGTTTACAAGGAGCTGCCTCGCATCAGCCTGAAAGCCTTCTATAATTTACTCTGTTCATATGTTCTTATGGTCTAATTATCCCACTGCCGTTACACTGAATCAAGTGGAACACATCATAACCAAAATAAATTAATCAAAGTTTACAATTCTGCAAATAACTATATATATATATATATATATATATATATATATATATATATATATATATATATATATATATATATATATATATATATATATATATATATATATATATTCATTCTAACACGAATCTTCTCAATATTTCTTATTTTTTTTTCACTGTCGGGGGTAATTGAAAAATTAACTCTCCAAAGTTCATTTTCATATTTTTATTAATGGTCTGACGCCTAAAAGCGTTTCGCCAGGACTTCTCACATTTTCAAAGACAGATTTTTACACACATCATTTCATGCTTATATTCGTTTTTGGGTGAAGTGATATGACACAATCTTTTTGGGTGAGGTGACAAAAGACAGAACCCGAATCAATGGGTAAATTGCATATTTGCTGCTTCTGTATTGCTATGTTGCTCTTGCTGCTTCTATGTTGGTTCGGGGTCTTGAAGTGGGTAAAAATATAGTTATGTTTTAATTGGTTGTTGATTGCTGGTGTTGACGTTTTGATGTGTAGGGCTTCGCTGATGTCGAGTCTCCTGCTTTTGCAGTATCTATCAATGACTTCTGTGTTGCTTGTTAACATTTCTCTGGTGATGGTCTGATTGTTGTGAGGAGATTATATGTTCCTTGGCTCCTTGATGGAGCCCTGTTGTTTGTGCATTGTTAATCGCCTAGAAAAAGACGGTGTTGTCTTGCCTATATACTGAGATATTTGGGGCTGACAGTCCCCAAGTGGGCATGTGAAGGCATAGACAACGTTGGTTTTTTTCAAGGCGTTCTGTTTGGTGTCTGGAGAGTTTTTCACGAGTAGGTTGGCCGTTTTCTTGTTTTTGTAGTAAATTGTCAATTGTATCTTCAGATTTTTTGGCTGTAGGGATATCCCTCAAAGACAAACCCACCTAAAAACCAAATATTGCAAAATAGTTAAAGATAAAATATGCAGTAGTGGGAAGACAGAGAGAGAGAGACAGACAGCCACTCAGACATAGAATTAAAATCGGGTAAAAGACTCATAGGCATGTGTTTAACTCTTAAAGAAAATATCACGTTATTTTATTTTGGAATGCAGCTGGGGTTAATGGGCGCAGGTAATGACTGTTCTTACCCCAGAGGAACACAGCATACCGACATACTCATGTCTCGGAGTATACTCTCTAACGCGTAATGAGACATAATCGCCTGTCTGTTCTCATTATCCCTTCCTCTCTTTCCCCCATCTCTCTTTTATTCTTTGTTTCTCAAGAGCTCTCTTAATGCCTCAGCTCCATCGGCATCTTTTTTTAACCCACTCTTCCGAAGGCATTTTTTTGACAAATTTTTTCTCTTCCTTGCATCTTTTCTCTTCCTAGAACCTTTTATGCTACTTCAGCCTTTTCTGTTTCTTTAAGCTTCTGTGTTTCTTCAGCCATATTTCTGTTCCTTCAGTCTTCTTTGCTCCTACAGCTTTCTCTACTCCTTCAGCCTTCTCTGTTCCTTTGATCTTCTTTGTTTCTTCAGCTTTCTCTGTTTCTTCAGCTCTCTCTGTTCCTTCAGACTTCTCTATTTATTCAGGCTTATCTACTTTTTTTTAGCCTACTCTGTTCCATCAATTTTCCCTTCCTCTACTAGTCAACTCAAATTTCGTCAGTTCCTCTGCTCTCCACTTGACTATTAACCCGCCCGAATTCTTGAATCCCTAAACTTTCGCCACAAGCATGTCACGGGGGCAACACAGGCTTTACAGAGGTGCCACAAAGACGCCACAGGGACGCCAGAGGGACGCCACAGGGGCGCTACAAAAGAACGTCTCAGGGGACTTTATATTGACGCAACAGGGACGATACAGATGCGGCACAAGTACGCTATGAGGACACCCAACGGGCGCCACAAAGGTACCACAGAGGACGTCACATGAACGCAAGAATATAGAGCTAGCCCTAATGACTGACCAATTGCTATGTTGCCCTGTGGCAAACACCCTTAATGATCCAGCCTCTTCATTTCCCGTGGAACATAATGAGAATTTTCAGCAACAAAAGACAAAAACTGAAACTGCTCTACTTCTGCGATGGGAGTGCATGGTAAATAAATTCTGAATGGTTCTAAATGCTGGGTGGGCGCATCCTGGCGAATATTGGTGTGTGTTGTCTATCGAGGCAGCTCTCATTCTGGAAATAAAGAGGTTACAAGTAAGAACTGTGTCTTCGATTTACTTAATTTTTGACTATATTATTAAATCTTTTTTCATTTATATATATGTCTTTGCTTTTATTTAGTCTATGGTTGGGTAATGAGGTGTATTATGGATAAAATAGTGTTTTAAATACATAAGAAAATTAGTTACTATTACATGAGTTATTATATACTTCGCTGGGGCATTTTGTTCAGGTTTTTTCAAGAGGCATATAGCCAAGCAGCTCATGCTTTCTATTAAATTTATCAAGCTATTTACCTTTGCTTGGAACGTAATTGGAGTGAAAAAGTCACCTTTCCGATAACATATTAGGAGGAGCCTTCGTTATTTAAGGAGGACATCGTGGCAATGTTTCCTTGACCTGGTTCATTGAGGACAGAAGAATTACGGCGGGATAAAAACTTGTACAAGTCCTAGATGTCATTATCTGGCTCCCACCATTACCAATAAATACCCTCGCATCCATCACCATTACTGCTACTACCACCTCCTCTACCATCACGAATTCACAATCACCGCCAAGTGTTGTACGGTGAAGTCATTATCACCACCAGGAACACCACACGTACTAACGCTATGCCTCACTATCGCTACCGCCGCCACTACCAATACCACCACAGCCGCATTCGTCACCGCCTCATTCCACAACCACTGCCACTACCTTTTCCATAGCAGCCACCACAACCACCACCACTAATACCGTCAATGTAATCAACTGTCATTTCAATCTTTATCATTGCTGAATTCACAGAAACATCCAAGCCACTGCTAAGTACACAGAAATGCACATTTCCATACTCACCACTGTTGAGTACACTAAGATATCCACACACCCCCTCCGCATCTTCCAGAAAACTCATTTAGTATACCAGACAATTCCTGGCTCTTAATTGTATTACCAAAGTACCTGAGCGACTCACAAACAGCTTCGAATGCTAGCAGCGTGTGTTAAGAATGTCCTCAGTGTTGCTGCCGCAGTTAACATAAGAACTTTTAACCATATGTTCGTCTGTTCTCTAAAACAGAGTTTGTTCTCCACTTTTCTCGTGCCTCTCGTCACTCTCTAAATCAAATCGCTACACCTGTTTTTGAGAATGGTTCTTTATAGACGCGTACACACACACACAAAAAAAAAATTGTGTGTGTGTGTGTGTGTGTGTGTGTGTGTGTGTGTGTGTGTGTGTGTGTGTGTGTGTGTGTGTGTGTGTGTGTGTGCGAACACATTTACTTGGTCAAAGTAAATGTTTCTTAAATTCTAAAGGAACAACTGTATTTTTACCTATAATACGCGATCTCTAGTTCCGTTGCTGCATATGTTAAACTTTTCGTCCCTTTGTTCTTCGTCTTTATTATTTAGGATCTTATAGGTCGCGGTCATGTCTTATCTTTCTCGTCTCTTCTCAATGTTTCAGCTTCCTCAATCTGTCATCGCAGTCCATTTTTCAGTACTAAAATCTTTCTTTCATTATGGCCTAAACTGCCTTAAGTATCGTCGAATTCTTATTTTAAGATTAGGTTCCATGACGGTTTAGCATTCTCACATAGGCTGTAAGTTCAACCTGTCCTCACACTTTATGCACAACATTTTTTAACTTTACTGATTGAAACGTCACAATTCCAGGACTTTAGTGAAATTAAAAACACTTTAATATATAAGCTTCCCTGGTCAAATTTTCAGGACAAATGGCCTCCATAGATTAGGAGGGGCATTCCTAGGTTCGAATGTTTCTGGATGCTTCTTAGCCTTGCACATGCCGCTCTTGAGGTTATGTTAACATGAGTCATCGAGTCATTACGTCTTCTCCTACAGTCTCTATGTCTAACCACGTCGGTAGCTGCGTTTGTGCAGGCGTTGTGAATTCCTTGGGGCTCCCGCCACTCTTACTGTCATTTATTCGATTGGGTTCCAGTCCAGTATCCATCCTTTAGGTCGTAGTATCCATCCATCCTTTAAAGCCTGCCTTTATAACGTCCTCTAGTGGCCATGGAGTGATTCTGTCGGGCGCAACTGCCTTTGTTTCATCTAGCGCCTCCAGTTGCTTCTCTAATTTATCTACTGGCACTTCACTACTCCACTAACACTCCTAAAGTCACAACTCCACCATGAAAAGTTAATACTCTACCCCTCCACAATTGGGGCGTCACGCCCAACCTCAATCCTACTACTTCCCTTATCCACACCAACTATTCCATCTGTTCACACCCAACCACACTACTACACTCCTATCCCCCCCCTCCCTCACACTACTCCAACCCCAAGCCCCTACTCCCTCTACCCCACCCTTTCAAACTCACAACCACTTCTCCACACCCAATCCTCTACTCTATTTAACCCCCCTCATTGATCCACACTACTACTCGACCCCCTTCACCACACACCCCAAACTCTCCACCCCTCCTCACTCACTATTCCACCCCTCTACACCCAATATTCCACTCCTCAATACACTCACTCCTCATATTCGATCCCGCCACACCCACCACTACTAATTCAACTTCCCACAATTCCACAGCCAACTACTCCACACACAACTACTCCACCCCCACTACTCCCCCACACCACTACTCCACCCCTTCAACTCCCTCACCCCTACTACACCCACCCAATAACCCCCAGACAGCCCTCACCCACCAAGAGGAGAGTAAGGACTGGGGGCCAGCCATCATTAATAATAACATCGACAGTCTCCCTTGCTGAATATCTCTCAGCTTCATTCACATGCAAGACATTTCTTCCACTTTTATTTGCTTCTGTTTCTATTTATTTTTTGTCTGAATTATTATATTTCCTCTCATATTAATTGATATTATCCCCTTATTTTATTAGTTAAATTTAAAAATATTATTTAATTAATGGGAAATGCGAAAATATTTGTCCACTACATGCATTATTAATAATGATAAGAATATATTATTGTTCCCTAATTGTCATGTCAATTACATTGGTGTACAAATTTTAATATTATTGTTTTTCAGACTTTTAAATGTAGTTAACTTTACATATATTTTTCATATTATCTCAAACAGAAACCATAATAAGAACTGCATAGTTACGTTATGACCTTCACTTATGTAAATAATTAACTGAAACTTGTTGTAATCTAATTCAGGTTCTGCGAAGAATGAAAGTGTAAATAAATTCTGGCGATAATTACTGTGTAACGAGGCTTTGGGAATAATAGCAGTTTAAGGTGGTCCTTGGAAATAATCATAATTCTGGAAATAATCACAATCTGAATACAGTCCAAAGGATACCTGATCAATCTGGCTGTGATTCATTCGACAGGCTGCGAGCAGCCGCGTCCAACAGCCTGGTACTAGATCATCAACCAGGAGTCCTGGTCAGAGTCTTACATAGTGTAAGCTTTTTTAGGACTGGGAGCTGTCCAGGTTCAGTTCTAAACACGTCATGGAAGCAAACATTAAGTTATTCACTGACTTCCTTATAATTTCTTGTATATTGACCTCCCCCTTATCTTTAGAGGCAACATAGTTTGAATAGTTTTTTCTGACATTCATCGTATATTTAAGTATTTGCTCCTATCCCTGTTGCATCTATTCCGGTTTTCCTTTGTTCTTTGACTTTTGTATTTCTTCCACTTCCTCCTGCTTTTCGTTTTTGCGTTTTGGCATTGTATTTTAAACATAAGTTATTATATTCTCTCCAACTTTCTTCTCTTGTTAATATGAATCTATTCTGCTTCTTTTGTATCTCAATTTGACTTAATCCATCATTTCCTGGACAGTCTTCCCACTAGGTTCTTCCTCCATTTTCATACCTCACAGGTTATCTCTTACTCTCATGTTATCTCCTTTTCTATAGTCTACTCTCCGTTCCTTGGCCCTAAGTCTGTGGTCACGGTTTTCAGTTTGATCATAAAGTTAAATAGCAGCACACAATGATCGCTGTGTTTCGTGCTCCAAGTTGTCGAAGTCTTACTCAGTCTGGGTGAAGATCAGGTCTTGTAGACTTGATGTATCTCCTGGCCTTTCTCTCGCGTCTTCTTTTACATGCTGTGTTAAGACGTTTCTTTCCACAACTTCCACTAATTTAGCTCCACACTTGTCTTTCCCATTCGATCTTCCTATGATTTAGGTCCCCCATGACTAGTCGTTTGGCTTTCATTTTGTGTGCTCTTGTTGTTGCTGCTCTCTGAGCTTCATCTATGTATTCCTTGTTGTTGTCATCGTATTCCTGTCTGAGTCGTCTGTTGTTTACTAGGGGGTTGCAAAATGGCCAGGATCTCCTATCATTTTCCCATCATCTGTCAGAGTCCCAGTGATGCATCCTGTATCCATTTATATCCTGATTTTCAAATTCCTCAAACTTCCACTTTCGTTTAACTAGGAGTGTCACTTTCCCCTCCTTGTCTTTGTCTTCTTTCTCATCTTGTTACTTGGTATGCAAAATTGCATCAGAGATCATATCGTTTGTTGTTAGTTTCCACTTTTGGAATTAGTGGAAACTAATTGATGAAAACTAATTAGGCTCTGTTTCACCAACCCTTTTTTTTCCTCAATTTTGTATCTCCGTCAGCGTTCGTGGACTATACATTAAGGCTCGTCATTCTTGGAGCCTCATTTCTCTCTCTCTCTCTCTCTCTCTCTCTCTCTCTCTCTCTCTCTCTCTCTCTCTCTCTCTCTCTCTCTCTCTCTCTCTCTCTCTCTCTCTCTCTCTCTCTCTCTCTCTCAGCAGAGAACCCTGCCGTTTTGTTGTTTATTAATAGATGGATGCCGGATGTGTGCAGGTGGGCATGATGCGGTGAATAATCTCCATCCTCCAGCTGTCCCCAGGTATGATAATGGTATCTATGATAGCGCACAGGTAGGAAGGCAAGCCAGCTTCCAGGCAGCAGGCAGGCTTTAACCTCATATGAACCTGCATTAATATCGACCTTCGACACGGATTTGGTACGACCTCCTTCTTGCCGAAGGGGTCTTCGCTGACATTATATCTGGCCCCGTTTTCCTTTGAAGTTTCGTCTTCGTCCTGGTTTTCGTAGCCTTCGTAGGTTCTTCACTCCATAGCCTTTCATACTGCCACTCCTCATCTTCACCTCTCTCTTGCCTATTTTATCTTCATACTGAGATTTCAAAAACGAGACTCCTTCTTTCTTATGTTATATTCCGGTACCATGTCCACGTGTATTACCATTACCCATCTCCTATTCAAATTCTAAAATTTAACTGCATTTTTCCGTCACTCAACATTCTATCCACCCGGGTTTTCCTCTCTTTCCCGTCGTCCCAAGACCCCTATCGTTGTCGACGGGTAGCGCAACACGTCCGCCAAAGTGGCGGCTCGATATCCGTCCACTAACCAGATGCGATCCCCCATCAGATATCCCAAAAGAAGCGGAGGGGTGACGTGGTCTCCGCCAAACGGGAGTAGTATTACAACGATCTGCTAGTTCCTGGTCGTTCTGTGATGGATGATGCGGCACCGCCAGCACCTCGTCGATTCACGGAACCGGAGAGAAGGTGTGTGTAGGAGGAGGCTTCATTTGATTGAGTGTTGGTCACTTTTGCTGTCCTTTTGGGGCTCTGACGGTAATGAATGAGAGTTTTGTGTTACAGTTAATTGAACGCGAGCTATATTTGTATGAAAAATATATTTATTTGATATGAGAACCCATTTTTTATTATATTATTACAAGGCTTCTGTCATTCATCTTTCACTAGGCATAAGAGTCCAGGATGAGGAACTCGACTGAGAACTTCTCTCTCTTTTTCTCTACTTCCCCTGATCTATCTTCTGCCTGTCTATCTACCTATCTATAAGACTTTCTGCCCCTCCCCCCTTCTTAAAAAAATATAAAAAAGTTAAATAAACAAATAAGGAATAACTTTAACAAATTGTGTGCAAAAGCAATTAAGACATATCACAATAAATTTGTTTTATTCTGTTTATCTAACATTATATATATATATATTTTTTTTTTTAAATTCTATCTTACTACCATATCTAAGAAGACATATCGAATCAGCATCTGATCATGCACCAAAATTCTGTGTCTTCTGAAACTGTTTTGAATATTTTCTTTAAATTACATCTAAACATTCTGAAGTTTATGTATCGAAATTGTTCTCAGCAGCATATCAAGAGATAAGGTTTAGATAAATTTATTCATAAACAATAAATAATTATCGTTTAAGTTGTGGGTTCGACCTCTCTCTCGCTTGGTACATAAATAATTGGGAATATAAATATAATAGAGAGTAAGAGATATTACATATCCTTTACCTTATCTATATGCTGTGCTAATGGGCCTGCAAATAGTAATAATAATAATAATAATAATAATAATAATAATAATAATAATAATAATAATCTTACTGAAAGTAAAAACAAGAATATTTCCGAAAACACTGTATCCTTTTTTTACGAGCCAGATAAAGATCAAGGGAATTCCCTTATCACAGGAAATGAGTTTTCCCAGGTGCTTAAAACGGTAGTGGAATAAAATTTCGAAAATGCTTTAAATAAAATGCGATTCGATTTCGAGAAAGAAAGCTGCATCATTCATTCAACATGACACATAGATGCCCCCTCTCTTATCTCTATTGAACTATTTCCTCCTCTACAAATTTTCCTCCAATGTTTCTCTCCTTTCCTTAGAGCCGGCCAAGTAAACTCCTAACTCTAAGACAACAGTTCCCTGTCACTGTCTTTTTTGGGGCATAGAGACGTAGAGTTCCTCCTTGTTGATGTTTACGGTGCTGCCCTGGACACTAGAAGACCACATATCTCTAACCTACTCTCTTTTCCCCTTTCTTCTCCCCCATTCTCTCCATGCCTCTCTCCTCGTCACTTTCCTTTTATCCTCCCCACTGAATTAGCTCACGAAGATAAGATCGCTTTTTATTTCTTTCCCTCCCCTCCCCCCCTTTCCTGCACAAATGGCACCCAAAAACAGTCAGCCAGCAAATTCTTGTCTCTTTACCTTTCACGACTTACTTCAAGAAAAGAGCATCGCTCAGAAAGGTTTAGATTACCCTTTGGCTTCGACATCCACTGCTTTGTGAGGTTCAGAAAGCCTTTTCATCGGAACAATTCTGTTGTGAATGTCTTTTCTCCGGACTTCAGAGAAGTTATTTATATTCTCAGTTTCCCCGACTATCTATCATGCAAGGAGTAGGAATACTTTGGCCAACCCCCTCTCTTGAATCGTGTTCCTTTTCTTCTTTCTCCTTTTGCTTCAAAATTCATATTCACGTTTTTATATCCTACTAAGGTGGTTGTATTTGCTTAATATTATTAAAAATAAATTAGATATTAAATTAAAGCCAATCTCCGTATTTTTATAATGTATCCCTTTTAATTATTAGGTTTTGAAATTTAGCTTCAGTCTGACATTGAAAAATAGGCGTAATTATGAAGTGAAATTAGCTTACTAGGATTATTTAAAAGATTTATGCTATTCAAGATGGTATAAAACATAAATTTGTTTATAATGTCATCTTCAGCCACTCAATAAAGTGAAAGTGTTAAACGAACGATTGGAAACATTAAGGAAGTATTTATTATAAATTTTTTACTTTGACTTTTTTTTTAAGTGTCTGTCTTATATTTTTCTCGTTTTATTTCTTAGCTAAATTATCTTTCTCGTTGCCTCTATCTCTTTATATCTCTGTTTCTCTAACTCGCTGCATTCTTCTCTCCATTCCCCCATCCCCCCTTCTCTTAACCTTTTTGATCATTCTCGTTTCTCCACTGCCTTCCTTCTTCTTTCACTCTCTCTCTCCACTCTCCCCCACTCTTCTTCTTCCTCCTCCACTCCCTTTCTGTTCCTCTCTCCCCCCTCTTCCTCTACCTCATCCCTCTCTTTCTCACCTTCTTCTTTTCTCCATTCTCTCCCTCACTTTCAGTCTTTCATTTTTACAATTTACATATCATTATTCCAACTTATTTCCACATGTATGGAAATATATACTGGACAAAAATACATGTTTTCCAATTTCCGGAGTTCTCGCTTTGATTGTTCCTACTTTTCATGGTAATTCTCGCATGTTAATATATTCCTATTGCCTCTCTCCCAGCCCTAGTTGACACTCTTTTGACTCTCAACACACTGTTCGAAGGCTTCCCGCCCCTATTTTCTTCTCTGATGCCTCCCAGCCGTTCCTGCCTCTCAGCCTTGCCCATTTTTCCACCTTTCCCAGATAATCCAAATTCTCCCTTCCTTACATTGTCCTCATCCATTCCATTTTCACCTAACCTCGATCATTCCCTTTCACTTCACACTTATTCTTCTACCTTTCCTTATTTTATCAATTAATCATTTTTCCTTTCATTGTCATTATCAATTAATTCTTCTTTCTTTACGCTCTACCTGCACTATTTGATAAATATTATCAATATATTGATATTAGTTAGGTGTATTTAAAAAAAATTGCGTGTCCGGGCATTAAGGGTAGAGGCCGCCTCCTGCGCGGTGATAAGGTAATCAGACTTTGCGCGATGTTCCTTTGTGGAATAAATTGGAAGCAAATATTTTTTCCCGTCATAACAAGATCGAGTTTCTATTGTGAGATAAGTCGAAGATTTCCTCATCTTCTTGGCCTGCGTGTTCTCTTGTTCTCTCACTTTCATTGAAAATGTTATATTTTTGTTTTCCTTCTCCAATTCTCCTTATTATTTTATGGTTCTTTCTCCTCTCATATTTTACTCCTCTTTCGTTTCCCCATTTCTGTCCATTTTATTCATTCCCCTTAATTTATTTTTTGACTAGGAATTGGTCGCATTCCTTTTATCTGCTAACTGCTTTTGAGATCTTTTCATGTATTTCTTTGATATTCTGAAATCGCCTTTGTTTTACCTTCAGCTCATTTAAAGATATTTATCTTTGCATTTTCTTTTTACATTCGCTTTTCACTCGAGAAACTTTCCATCATCTTTCCTGGTTAAATTATGTTGCAATTTGTTTGTTTCTTATTGCAAAGAAACTCCATTGTTCATCTCTTTCTGCTCTACTTTTTTCATATTATTATTATTATTTTCTTTCCCTTCATATTTTTTTTATAGTTTCTTCCCTCCATTTTTTACTTTTCATTATCTCTATATTTCCTCTTTCCTTATTATCATATGTTTTTCACCATCCTTCTGCCGTTGTTTGTAGGAGTTCCTGCTCCAGACTCGAAAAGTTTCCGCTTTACAGTATTATATATATATATATATATATATATATATATATATATATATATGTGTGTGTGTGTCCTTGGAAGTGCCACTGGAGTCCTTGGCGGTGTTGGCGGTGGTCCTTGACGGTGGTCCTTGACGGTGCTGGCGGTGTCCTTGACGGTGCTGGCGGTGGTCCTTGACGGTGCTGGCGGTGGTCCTCGGGTATTGACTGATGCACTTAGCGCAACTCCTTTCTTCCCCCTGTCTCTCTCACAGTTCCCTGACTAAGGCAAGATTAATGACGCCCGCAAGTTTGGCTAGTCTCGCCCCTGCCATCCCTTGCTGCCCCCTCACCTCTCCTCTCTCCACCCCTCTCTAGCCCTCACCTTCCCTCTCCGCCCTCGCCTCCACCTCTCTGCCCTCCAGTGCCCCCATAGCTCCCTAACTTATCACTCCACCAACAACAGAAACTAACCCCCCCCCCCGCCCTTTCACAGTATGTGGTCCAAGAGCTTAAATTAAATTCAGGACAACAAACACCCTCAATATGTAATTTATACATAAATTGTAAGTAAAAGCTCCAACGGCAAAGCTTCGAGTATACAAGCATTATTTTATATTAGCAAGCAGACTTGAAAGTGTGAAAATAACTGCTGAAACTTATTTTACCTTAAAACCTAACCCCTAAAAAGTGGAACTGGAAAGTATGTATTTTAGTGGCCGAATATTTGTCTGTGCCTATTCACGTTTTCTGAAACACTTATGAAAGTTTTGTCAACACTTATACTAGCCACTGACTCATGCCAAAAAAAAAAAACGAAATTTGTAAGTTTTCTAAACACAGATATATGTTATTTTTCCTGGATTACACTTTTTTTTATTCAATTTCTACAACTTTCCTTCATACATACTTGTTCCCCATCCACCTTCCCCTTAATCTTTCTTCAATTTTTTTTTTATAGTTATACTTTGGGGAGCTGAGGGCAGTCAAGGATAGCAAGAAGTCACTTACAATTAGCGTGTCAACCTTGGATTCATATACGCGCTCGAGTGCAAGGATTATGGCAACCAATTCTGTTTGAAGAGTGGAGGCCCAGTTACTTAGACGCGCTCCACACTCATAAGAGAAGGAACCATCTCTCCCTGTCACAACAACTGCACTTCCAGCTGCACCATAGGACTGCTGAAAGGAGCCGTCAGTGTAAACAATTTGGGAAAGGGATCACTCTCTGACCACTGCATCAATTTGGCTTAAGGCATTATACTTTGCTTCTTGTCGAAGCAATTACTAAAATCGAAAGGAAAATGACGGCTGAGTAGACTGTACTTTCCTAGAGTGTCTAAGAGCATTCAAAACTGATCTTCATGAAAGACTATAAACCAGACGATTAAAGATTGACTGGGGAAACCCAATAGTAGCGACTTATACTCCCGTACACCCACACGAACATACACACCCTCCATTCCATCTCTTCCACACACAGACACACACACACACACACACACACACACACACACACACACACACACACACACACACACACACACACACACACACACACACACACACACATACACACACACCCTAAGAGACCCGAGAAGCTGTGCACCAATTGAGAAGCAGGACCACAGCTCAAGCTTAACAAACCCTCAATTTACAATTCTGCAAGTAAACTCACCTTATACCTCTTACCTCAAAATCACCTCACATCATTCCTCATCTCATAACATGAGCCTCCCCAGCATTACAAACTGGACGTAAACATCACCTGGTACTCAAACCCACAAAAATAAAAAAGAAGGCACATATCAGTTGCTAGAGAAACTCCGGAAAGCAAGAGTCAATCAGCATCCGTCAGTGACTTCGTTTCTCCAGCAGCTCATTATACGTTGTGGGGTGGATTTACCTCGGTTCTAGACGAGAGGTGGCACTCGGTACTCGCTGTCACGGGTGCCAACGAGTGCCAACCGTGACATAAGTGGCATGAGTCCTCCCATCAAAAGATAAATGATGAGGGAGTGTCTGGTGAGAGAGCCAAAAATGTCTGTCTTCCTGCTCATCTTCTCCATATATATATATATATATATATATATATATATATATATATATATATATATATATATATATATAGTGCTTCGTGATAATGGTCTTATCTTTGCTGTCGGAAGCTACAACACTGTTAAATCTTATCCAAAAGTTTATATATTGTATATACATAATAATTCCTAAATCCCTCAGTTATTATTATCATAGACAAAATATATGCTTTCCCTCGACATTTTTTGCTCAGTTTCTATATTTCCTTTTCTTCTACTTGCTTAACAAGTCCTTCTCATTTTAACTCCTGGCCAATTCCTCGCTCATTACTTCCTGTCCTCTGATCCTCTACCCCTTTAATTTCAAGTATATTATCCTGCACTTCCTTTACTCCCTATCCTATTATCATCCTCACATTGTATTGCAATATAAATGCCACATCGGGTTCCCTATGATCGGATTCTAAAGAGTTCTCAACGCACCGAGACCTCTAGTGGCGAGTCTCTGCAATTCACCCAGCCATCATATGCAGGCTGGACCAGTAACTTATCAAGCTCGTCTTGCACCTCTAACACTTGGTAATGTTTTTTGTATTATTATTATTATTATTATTATTATTATTATTATTATTATTATTATTATTATTATTATTATTATTATTATTATTATTATTATTATTATTATTTTCTACCACAGACGTGGCCACACATTAACAATGCTAACCAGCATTATACATTTTCTTCTGTCCTCCATGGCCAGGGTGAGAGATCTGTTAAACATATAGTTCAGGGATTTGTTGAACAATCAACCACAGAAGGTGATTATAGTGTTTTTAAAATGTTAATCTAACCTACAGACATAAATACATAGATACACAGATATACGTCTGCCCTACATAAAGTGATCGATGTGTTCTTTACATAATATCATTAATGTGTATTTACAAAGGTGAAATGTAATTCTGATCAACTTCTACATATACTTTGTACACATGCATACATATACATACCCACACATATACATATACATGTATACACATATACGTAAATGTTGCTGGTAGTGGGTTGTTTCAATTTCCGGATTTGTATCTGCTTTCCTGCATCTTCCAGTCTCTGTTAAGTCTCCTTCTACCTTAAAATACAAGAGTAAATCAAACAAATATCGACCAAGTTAACAAGTCAATTCCTTTATTCTCTCCGACTATACCATGCAGGCCGGCGTTCAATTCCCGACCGTCCAAGTGGTTGGGCACAATTCCTTCCGTCTCATCCCGAATCCTTATCCTGAACCCTTCCAGTGTTATATAGCCGTAATGGCTTGGCGCTTTCCCCTGGTAATTCCCTCCCTCTCAGACTATACTTCCTCGAGTTGTCTACATTCTTCCTCGTTAATAATTATCCAATACTTGTTTTCCACCATTTTGAAATATAGAAAGAAGACAGAAAAAAACTTCCTCTAACAAAATTATACAAAGTTGAGCAATTAAAAACGCATTAACCAATGAACGCTCGAGAAGGCCCGAGCTTGGCCATGATTGGTGGTCTCGTCGACAGCAGAGATGGATCCAAGGTTTGGGTGGGGGTGGGGGGGGAAGGGGTGGCAGGTGGGGGGGGAGGGGTGGCATGTGGGTGGGGGGGAAGGGTGATAGGTGGGTGGGGGGGTAGCGTGACAGGTGGGTGGGGGTGAGAGGTGGCAGGTGGGTGGGGTGGGTGGGTTGGGTTGCAGGTGGATGGGGGGGGGGTGGCAGGTGGGTGGGGGTGAGAGGTGGCAGATGGGTGGGGGTGAGGAGTGGAGGGATGAAGGTAGGGAAGGGGGGAGGGGGTGTTAGGGAAAGAGAGAGTGAGGGAAGGCGGGGGGGAAGGGGGGGGGAGTGGGAGGGTTGTGGATGGAATAGGAAGGTTGTAAAAGAGTGGTATGGACGGGATGGAAGCGGAAAGGAGCGATTAAAACGAAAGAGAGGTGGAGGTTTAAGGGAGGGAGGGAGGGGAAAGGGGGGAAGTAAAGGACGAGTAAATCATATGCCCCCCTCCCCTTCCCCTTCTCATTTGTCTACCTAACCACCCACTTTCCTTACCTCTTCCTACCCCCCCCCCTCCCTCTCCACCCTCCCTCTTTGCATTTGTTACCAGTCATCTATCTACCAATTATCTTTCCCTCTCTGTTAGCTGCCGCTCACCATTATCTGCCTATTCCACTCTCCCCCATTTCCCACCTTGCACACCTCTAACCAGCCACCCTACGTAGGGAATTTTGCCTCCTCCCACCCACATCCCACTCGTATCCACCTCCACCTATTCTGCTAATTTTCCCATAGACTCCTAGATCCGCTGTGCTCCCCCTCCCCATCCCACAAGTAACCCATCCCAGATCTCACCAATCACCCATTCCACATTCCAATCATATATGTAATTGACCCTGCTTTTATTTTCTGTTGATATCATTATAAAAGTGGACAGCTTGTGAAGAGACTTGAGTGGATTGTTGATGAGACAAGTGCGAGTGTGTACTCACACCGTGTTTGTGTACTCACCTAGATGTGCTTGCGGGGATTGAGCTTTGGCTCTTTGGTCCCACCTCTCAACTATCAACTTCCTGAGCCTACTGGGCTCTATCATATCTACGTTTGAAACTGAGTATGGAGTCTGCCTCCACCACATCACTGCCTAATGCATTCCATCTGTGTGTGTGTGTATGTGTGTGCTTTTGAGTGTGTATGTTTATGTTAATTTATTTGCATCGTTGCTAATCAAATCACTCGTTTATTTGTACAGGATATTATAACATCTCATGATAAGCGTTCTAACCAGCCTAACGCCATTTTTTTGGTAGCAAAGGAAAACATAAAAAGAAGAATGATTCCTATTTTTTTTCTTCAAAACTACATGTGCTTGAAAGGGTCTAACAGACACGTATGTCAGTGAAGCATGATAATCCTCCGAACAGTCTCACACACTCGAAGAAGCAACAGTATTTCCCCAGTAGATATGTAAATATGTATGATGTGTAAATATCTGCTGCGGGAATAAGTAAATATCTGCAGATATTTACATATAAATTTAACTTTTAAAAGCTGGCCTTGGAAATTGTGTATTTAATTAAAATCATATCCTCAAAAGCCCTTTCTATAGTAGCCCTTCATTTAAAAATGTTAACCAGCATATATACATTTCCTTCTGCCATCCATGAACGGAGTAAGAGAACTATTACAGTACATTTTTGTAGTGAGGTATTGAGCACTCGACCATAAGAGGTCACTGAAGTACTCTACTTTGGTGGAAGGGAAAATACTTTTAGATGGAAAGGAAAATTGGAAAGAAAAAATGGCGAAGTTGTGTGACCACTAGTGATGATAGTCCAGGACTGGCTGAAACGTCGTCGCTTCCCTATCTTTTCAGAGTTGTCGTTTGATCCTCATTTATTCAGCCAAGTTATGTGACTCAAAAATCTCCATAAAACTACATATTCTACCTATTTGCAGTGACAAAAGGACCAATCACATTTTCCTCACAATAAGAAAGCACCAATCATTTGGAGATATAGATTGTTTGATATACTGTAGGGGGAAAAAAAAAGTACTTCAGTAGATGTTATTTCAAAATCTCACCGACTCTGAATAGTCGTCCCGCATTGACACGATTTCATTTATGTTATCTTCGTCAGTTTCTGTGAAACTTTTGTAGCGATGATGAAGCCTCTGTTCCGTCTCTTTCCCAGCGTGTTCGTTCTTGATAGGTGTGTGTGTCCAGGCATCAGTGATGAAGCTAACCTCAGGAATTTGTACTCGTTTCGTAGTTTATACCTGACGACTTCACACGGCGCTATGTATTATACTCTTGGCCTTACGGCGGAAGTGTACAACACCTTGGTGACTTAACACAGGAATTATACAACGCCTTGATGGCTTCTTCCTTAACACAGGAAGTATACAACGCCTTGATGACTTCCTTAACACAGGAATTATACAACGCCTTGATGACTTCCTTAACACAGGAAGTATACAACGCCTTGATGACTTCCTTAACACAGGAATTATACAACGCCTTAATGACTTCCTTAACACAGGAAGTATACAACGCCATGATGACTACTTCCTTAACACAGGAAGTATACAATGCCTTAATGACTTCCTTAACACAGGAAGTATACAACGCCTTGATGACTACTTCCTTAACACAGGAAGTACACAACGCCTTGATGACTACTTCCTTAACACAGGAAGTATACAACGCCTTGATGACTACTTCCTTAACACAGGAAGTATACAACGCCTTGATGACTACTTCCTTAACACAGGAAGTATACAACGCCTTGATGACTACTTCCTTAACACAGGAAGTATACAATGCCTTGATATCTTCCTTAACACCGGAAGAGCTCATATTTCCTTCACCAGGTTCCTCAATGCTATTCGAATGGTCGCCAGCGTGGCGTATGTGGCTGTTGTTAACGTGGTAATGTATTGCATCCGCTGACAGTCTTGGTGTCACGTCTAATACCACATGTGGTTTGTCATGTTCTCACTCAAGCAGCTACATCGCACTCATTTTGCTTGTTTACACGAAGAACGCACGTAAACGGATGTACGCGCGTTTACACGAAGAACATGATCGATTGTGTGCACTAAAGCACGATCAATTTATCAACTTTTTTCATAAACGGTTGTATGTTTACAATTGACTTAGATAATATTATTTATTTATTCATGAAGAGTAATAATAATAGTAATAGACAACAATGAGCATTATAATGAAACATGATAGATTATCAGGGTTTTAGTAGGCACTGTTTAATACAAGTTTATAAAGAAGTGTTATCATGTAGTGGTTTGGTGGCTAGATTATATGGCTAGATTGGGTGGCTATAGGAGGGAAAATTTAGCATCCAAAATATTTGAAAGAACTCAGGAAAATACACGCAACATTATGCGTCACTGACTTACGGCTTGAGTAGACAGAATCAATACAGAAAAGTGTGAATCACGAGGGTGAAAGGATACAACTTATACCGATTAAATTTAATATATGTGAACACAATTCAAAGCTGCGGACGAAATGCCACGTTATTAAAAACAAGATCACATCTGCATTGAATGCTAGTATATAACGACGAAAATCAATCATTAATCCGTACTGGTATATGTGTCTGCTGGTCACACAGCTGCAAGTCAAAGCAACCACACTATTAGATCCTAATTACCAGAGAAAGCAGATGAGGAAACAACTATATGTTGACAGTAATAACCATGATGCAAACTGTCGTTAATCAATCGTGTTTTCCATTGGGGTGGCAGCCTATCCGTTCCCAGCCACTGAGGTGTCAACTGCCACTTTTACATTAAAATATAGATTAGATGATTTTGAGGGACACTGGCATGAGTGGGAGGTTTGCCACGTTATAGAGAACGAGCTAGAATAAGAGGGAAAAGAGAGAGCTGGAATAAGAGGGGGGGAAGAGTAAGAGGGGGGAAGAGATAGTTGGAGTAAGAGGGGGAGAGCTGGAATAAGAGGGGGAAGAGAAAGAACTGTAGAAAAGGGCTGAAGAGAGAGCTAGAGTAGGAGGGGGAAGAGACAGCAGGAGTAAGAGGGTCAAGAGAGAGTTGGAGTAAGAAGAGAGAGCAAGAGTAAGAAGGAGAAGAGAGAGCAAGAGTAAGAGGGTCCAGACAGAGCTGGAGTAGGAGGGTCAAGAGAGAGCTGGAGTAAGAGAGAGAAGAGAAAGCTGGAGTAACAGGGGGGACGAGAGAGCAGGAGTAAGAGGTGGGAGAGAGAGAGAGAGAGAGAGAGAGAGAGAGAGAGAGAGAGAGAGAGAGAGAGAGTGGAAGAAGACAAGAAATGAAAGAGTATCATAATGACTTGAGGAAACGTTATTTTATTTTTCTACAGAAAAACAGTTGGAAATTAAAATATTGGTCCCAAAATCGACTAACAAATGACTACTAGATTTATGAAACAGGCAGAGTAGGACCTAGGGGTCGGTATCACCCCGATCCAGTCTTGAATTTCACATCAAAAGCCCATCATTACCTGCACATGCGAGACTTACATAAAAACTTCTTTAAGAAATTTGCATTGAGAATTTGGCATTCGTATGTCAGGTCAGTCCTCAAATATGTGACTCTAGCTTGGAGTCCTATTTGGTCGAGCACAAGGGAACTCGGGGTGGGAACCGAGAGCCCAACTGAGCTATAGAAAGGGAAGGAAACTATTAGGACAAAGCACTAAGCCATTACGACAATATAAGACTGGGAAGGGACCAGGATAAAGATTTTGGGATGGGACGGAGGAAAGGAATGGTGCCCAATTCCTTGGACGATCGGGGATTGAAAACCGACCTGCATGAAGCGAGACCGTCACGGGAGACATCTCCCGTCATGCAGGGTGCAGTCGCACCTCCACAGATCTCCAGCTCTTGATACTGGTAATGGCTGAAAAGGACCACCACTTACGGGCTATTCATGCCCGTGCCACCTTTTCGGTGGCTTAATCTTCATCAATCAATCAATCAGCGAGACCGTCACTACAGTGCAGCCCAAGTGATTGGGTAATGAGCTACAGAGATACTAAAAATAAGTTTTCAGTGTCTGAGTAGTTAATGGGATGCACAAATGAGGCGGTGGAGGCAGATGTTATGCACAGTTTCAGATGTAGTTATGATAGAGCCCAACAGGCTCAGGAACTTGTACACCAGTTGATCGGGTGTTGAGAGGAGTCTAACCCCCGCATGCACAACTAGGTATGAACAACTACTACACAAGAACACTCACAGAAGAAAACAAACATAAAATAATGAGATCTGCTATGAACTCTAACCATCACCATTTCTAACCCTACTACAATCACCACAACCACAAAAATTACCTTACTACAATCATTCTCGCCACTCCCTCTACTAAATAATCACAGCAAATTTTCCCACAACAATCACCACCATCTACCCCCCCCCCCCTCCTCCGGTTTCAAGGAAACATAACTATTACCCAAAATTCCCCAATACAACCACACCACTACCACACCCTCCTCCCCCCAACCACCACCATCACTACTAACCCCCCCCCCCCTCCATAACCACAGGTTGGCTGTACCTCAAAAACCGTCGCCTCCAGAACCCACAAATTACCACCTCCTTCTGAACCATAACCGTGACTTTGCTGAATAATAAATCTAGTATACATTTTTTAGTTCCCCAAACTATAATTACCGATAAAATAAATGAATTTTGAACAATTATTAATGAATCAGAATAAGTCTCTGTGCACATATCTACGGGAATAATAAATATACATTTGATACAAAGCAGAAGCCACAGTCACTTATCGGGACAAGTGGCAGTTGGCGAGATGGCTGTGAGTGTAAACAATATTTTTGCATGACTTTGAGGCTGATTGGCGGAGGGTGATGGATTACCTGTCATCAGGACCTGTGATTGGGCTGCCTCACCCAAATCGTCCACCAATCAGAGCTCTCCTAGGCCTATGACAACCATGTGGTTGGGATGTCGGATGCATGCGTCAGGTATGGCGTCTGCATTAGACGTAATTCTAGGGGGGAGATCTCTAAACTTCTAAGACTGTGGAAGGGATGGGTTAAGTGAATTTACGAGATAGTGTGGTCAAATCGATATGTGTCGTCCTTTCCCCAAGAGTGCACATCGTCAAAAACACACGCTTTCACTTTTGATGATGTGCTTTCTTGCACGAAAGCGCTTAAGTAGTTTCTGGTTTCATTTTCTCTTCGTCGTTATCTGTTTTCACATATTCATCACGTGATAATTTCTTTGTACGTTACATACACAAAACGAGAAGGCTGTCAACAAGGTTGCTACTTCTCCCTTGCTACTTTTCTGTTTTGTTTAGTCATTAAACAACTCACCGAAAACCTGTCAAGCGAGCATAACATCTGGTTCTTGGAGGATGGTACTCTAGCTGGCTCCCCCAGACTCCCTATTAGAGGACATCAAAATATTTCAGGAGAAAGGAGCGAATCTAGGCCGCACACAAAACTCTTATGTAACCAATTAGTGCGTTATTGATCAAATACACGAGGTTTTGCCTGATATCTTCATATCAAACCTGAAGTCAGCCCACACCTAGGAGGTTCTCTTGGATAGAAGGCCATCGATGAGGTCCTTAGTAAGAAGATCGCGGACTTGAAGAGGATTAATGAAAGGACTGAAGACATTATTGTTCACAACACACTCTACTTCATCACCCGCCTTACCTAACAAGGCCGATCAACACAACTCGCCAATATTACAGTGATTAAGTTTATAATAAAACATCGTATTTGTAATGGACTGCTCTGATGATCGCTTATGTAATCCACTCACCTGATTGTTTGTGTTATCCACCCACCTGATGGTTTGTGTTGTCAATCCATTTCATGCATTGTGTTCTCCACGCACCAAGGAGAACAGGAGAATATTTCACTGTTCTTTTTACAATTTTAAGCGTGATATCAAACCTCTTTTCATGGGCGTGCTTTCTGCGTCGCGCCAATTGCTGCCTGTCAGTCGTGCACATGCGACACAGAAACCAAGATGGTTAACAGCATTGGTACAGCATCTGCTTCTCCAGCACCATCAACAGAGAACTAACTTTGTACTTTGTATTGAAAAGGCAACATGGATTTTGATAGAGATAATCGTGACTTCAATACTTGATTAAGTTCCACAACAGGGATATTAAAATAGAACAGAAATTAAACGGTGGGTAGAATGTATTTTTCTAAATTATCAGAGAGCATTTGACACATCTCACATGACAGGCTGGTGTCCGATGGAGAAGCGGAGGGGAATATCTGGGAAAAACACTAAACTGAGCAAGGAAGTACTTGGACGATACCAAGAGTCATAGTCAGAGAGAGGGTTCAAGGTATGTAACAAGTGGGCTCCAGGGGCCAGATTCACGAAAGCACTTACGCAAGTACTTACGAACGTGTACATCTTTCCTCAGTCTTTGACGACTTTGGTTACATTTATTAAACAGTTTACAAGCATGAAAACTTCCCATTCAACTGTTGTTATTGTTATAAACAGCCTCCTGGTGCTTCGGAGCTCATTAACAGTTTAATAATTGTAAACAAAGCCGCCAAAGATTGAGATAAGATGTACAGGTTCGTAAGTGTTTGCGTAAGTGCTTTCGTGAATCTGGCCCCAGGTGAGTACGGCGCGATAACACGTACATTATTGCACCTGATGTGTACGAAAGGGCTGACAGAAAACATAATGGCTAATGCACTACACCCAAAATTTACTGTATTTTTCCAGGAACAGAATACAAATGGTATCTAGAGTGACATTCATTTAAAGATGTTATCCTGATAAATACAGTCACGAATTTATAATTAGAGGCTAATATCAGATCCTGAAACGCTAGCGACAATGCTGCAAGTCGCAAAGTGAACTTTTTTGTGATATTATTTTGTCATACATTTTATAGCTTATAAATAAAAATAGGGACATAATACTATATTTCGGTAATATTTTCTTAATTATATTCAAATATTCAAAATACATTTTCATATTTTATTTATTTTTTTGTTCCAGGGAAATACGCTCTGCGTTTGCAGGCGATGAGTCACAATAACGTGGCTGAAGTATGTTGACCAGACCACACACTAGAAATTGAAGGGACGACGACGTTTCGGTCCGTCCTGGACTATTCTCAAGTCGAGAGAGAATGGTCCAGGACGGACCGAAACGTCGTCGTCCCTTCAATTTCTAGTGTGTGGTCTGGTCAACACGCTCTGCGTATTATTGGCTTTTAGCATTACACTTTCTTGCTTATGAATCCTCCACTGTTTACGTATCATGTATGTATGTTCCCTTGCCTAAATAAATGAATAGTGTTATTAATATTATTATTATTATTATAATCAGTAGGCCAATGCATAACGCATTTATCAGACTTCCAGGTTGTTCATACTTGGAATAGCAAGTTTTTAGGGAAGTTTAATGCGACTAAACAATGTATTTAGCTTTCAATAACAATTTCCAAGTCTCTTCTGATTTTTGTATTTGCCTTAGTTGCAAAATACGTACATATTGCTAAACACGCCCGTTCGAATCGCAACTCTGTAAATGCTTCATCTACGTACTACTAATGCAAATAATTGCCAACAGAACCAAAACACCTAATCTACTCCTAAATATGCACAATATGTTAATAGTTAATAATAAATTTATATATTTATATAATTTTTTTTAATTCCGATTTTCAATGAAGAGCATGGGTAGGCAGCTGGGTACACTGAACCAACCTGTCCTCAGATCAGGCTCGTTTACGATTGTTGGCGAATATTTGTATTTGTAGTACGTGGGTGAAACATTCACATCTTTGAAGTTCGAACAAAATTCGTAAGTTTTTTATTATTAATAACACATTTAGTGCATCTGCATTTATGCAGCTACCCTAGACTATATGAAGGCGTAGCGAAGCACTTGTTCTGGAAATATTCGAACGTCATCAGTTGTGAGTCGTGTGTAAACAGTTTGTCATTCACAAACAGGGGGTTTGGCGGGTGCATGGAATCACTTTTGGATCTTTGTTTGGAGGACGGGCTGGATAAAACAGACTGGAGCACCACCGGGCTTCGAGTGGGTTTACTGTGTGTTCGGGCTCATTCGAAACCCGAAACAAAGACAATCTCAGCCTTAATATTCTACGAGTCAGATCATTAAGATGTTACCTGTGGTTGTGTGGTGATAAGTGTGCCGGCGGGAACGTTAAAGTGTAAGTGAAAATATTCATCAACTGGTGGATAAGAAAAATAAAAACACGTGTTTGGTCACAGTGAGTTACATGTAAACAAGTTATTGTGACGGTAAACAACGTGTTATCCCGAGTTTCTTCGAAAGTGTTTATATTGGTCGCGCGTAGTTTAATTATTCGGTGGTGGTCTTGAATGATCTAAAAAGTGCTTTGTGGTTATCAGTAAGAACAGGCAAGAAACTAAGACATGAAACCTTAACTACTTCAGTAATAGACTGAATATTGACTCGGGAAAATATAGTGTTATGTAGGAAATACCAAATTGTGGCTTTTACAAGCCTCACTAGTCTGACCTCACTAGACGAAGGACCACAGTGTCCTCATCCCTCAGGATAAGGTAAGCAACACCTCGAGCCTCAAGTGTAAACACAATCTGCGTTACTCGTGTATATATGAATTAAAATCTGATAAATTATATGGAGTTTGTAGTATTTTTGTAATGTATGATGACTGAAATGTATAAAGGTATGTGACTAATAACTGTCAATATCTTTTATATCATTACAGGTAGGAGAATATAACAGCTCATCGTGGGACACAACTCTACCAGTTAAAGGTACGATCCTATTTCCGTCTGTTTTCATGGGATATATTTTCTACAATTACAGAGAAGCTTTGAAATTTTAGCAAGTTTGGGATAAAAATATCAAATTTCATTTTCGCTTGTCAAAGGGGAGTCCTGAATTCACTTTCCCTTGACCTTGGAGGCACTACAGCCACTTACCTTGCCCTTGGAGGCACTACAGCCACCTGCCTTGACCTTGGAGGCACTACAGCCACCTACCTTGATCTTGGAGGGACTACGGCCACTTACCTTGCCCTTGGAGGCACTACAGCCCACGTACCTTGACCATGGAGGCACTACAGCCCACTTACCATGACCTTGGAGGCACACTACAACCCACTTACCTTGCCCTTGGAGGCACTACAGCCCACTTACCTTGCCCATGGAGGCACTACAGCTCACTTACCTTGACCATGGAGGCACTACAGCCCACTTATCTTGAACTTGGAGGCCCTACAGCCCACGTACCTTGACCATGGAGGCACTACAGCCCAGTTACCTTGACCTTGGAGGCACTACAGCCCACTTATCTTGAACCTGGAGGCACTACAGCCACCTACCTTGATCTTGGAGGCACTACAGCCACCTACCTTGATCTTGGAGGCACTACAGCCACCTACCTTGAACTTGGAGGCACTACAGCCCAGTCACCTTGACCTTGGAGGCACTACAGCCCACTTATCTTAAATCTGGAGGCACTACAGCCACCTACCTTGAACCTGGAGGCACTACAGCCACCTACCTTGACCTTGGAGGCACTACAGCCACCTGCCTTGAACTTGGAGGCACTACAGCCACCTACCTTGATCTTGGAGGCACTACAGCCCACTTATCTTGAACCTGGAGGCACTACAGCCACCTGCCTTGAACTTGGAGACACTACAGCCACCTGCCTTGACCTTGGAGGCACTACAGCCCACTTTTCTTGAACCTGGAGGCACTACAGCCACCTACCTTGAACTTGGAGGCACTACAGCCACCTACCTTGATCTTGGAGGCACTACAGCCACCTACCTTGATCTTGGAGGCATTCAGGTCTCGTACAATAGTTATGTGGGTTGAACCCTTACTCGTTCTTTAATATTTTAGAGCTTGTTTACTCACTTAAACAGACATCGTGTAGTAAGAAACACCAATAATAGTTTTTTGGTTTATGTAAAGAGAAGAGTATTCCACGTTGGTTGTCGTAATGTTTTAGTTTTTTTGCGTTAGCAAGTCTTTGTATCGAGAGTGTGAAGTCCAACGACGTCATTTTGATGCACATAAATTGCATCAAAATTGTTAAATATGGTGATTTTATTTATCTTGAAAATGTTTGATATGCAAATCATGATGTCATGAAATTAACTTTAATTTAAGATTGCCATTTCTCGCTATAGTGCAAGTAACGAAGCAATGACGATAATTAAAATGTTTAAAAGTTCAAACGGTAACTACGAATATCAAGATATGTAGTTATCATCTATTGTCTAGTCTACCGTAGTCTAACCGATCTTAGCTCACTAGGCTAGCTAACCCAAATATTATCTAATCAAGACTAGCCTATTTAACCATTATATATATATATACCAACATAGTCTATTATACCACAGTCAGGCCATTTTACCTGCTCCCACCAATTAAAGAAAGAGTCGGATGGGAATATTTCATTTCGGTAATATGATTTCTGATCGGGATTTGTATTCCTTTGGATATTAATATTGTCGGATAGTCATGTATTATCTTATACTTGTAAGCATTACTTACTATTCCAAAATGCGTTTGTGATGTTCAATTCACGTCGAAATAAGTGAATGAGGTTTGATAAATACAACATAAATTAAAATTTTATTAGACCATTTCTAAAACGGTTCGCAAAAAGTGTCAGTAAAATTCTCAGGCTATTTAATATACAATATTCTTTCAAATTAAAGCCAATTTACTACAATAGCTATCTGATAAAATAAAGAAATCATATTTTTTCTAAGTAAAGTAACATTTTGGTTTCTCTCATTTACACACAAATCTAATCATATCCTTTAAACGTTACAGTAAAGCAAATGTTTAATTTTCATCAAACTCGAAAAAGGCGTTTAATCACTGGGGCGAGAACACCTACAGGCCATAACACACACACACACACACACACACACACACACACACACACACACACACACACACACATACTCAGTTGAGAGGCGGGACGAAGTACTTTGACACTACCTCAGTGTCAGAGTAGTTAACAAATGGAATGCATTAAGCAATGATGTGGTGGAGGCTGACTCCATACACAGTTTCAGGAATCTGTACTCCAGTTGATTGACAGTTGAGAAGCGGAACCAAAGAGCCAAAGCTCAACCCCCGCAAGCACAAATAGTTGAGTACAACTAGGTGAGTATACACACACATACACACACACACACACACACACACACACACACACACACACACACACTCAAGGTCAGAATTGCAAAATAGCTTGATTTGTATTGCAGTGGTCGAAATATATTTCTTAATAAAACGTCAAAGTCAATTACTTTCACAATAATATTCCCATTGTTTAAAATATTTTATTCGGGCTTTTTTAGTGCTAAAAGCAGAAAATTCCATTTAACATCTGGAGGAAAATGGCCGAAATTTACCAGTACTTCTTGGTTATACTGCTAAAAGGTTAGAAGCAAATAACAGAACCTGATTAATGTTGTAAAAATTAGTTGATAAAAATAATGTAGATTAGCACAGTTACATCATATTTCATAACATTAGTAAGCAGTTAGCTAAAGGTTGGAAATTGGTGCAATTTTAATGATGCCAGAGCAAAATATTCTGTAAATACATAGCAACCCATCCTCCTGTTTAGATAACTAGTACTTTTTGTAACTATGTGGACCATGGTACATAGACGGAATGGACAATTAATATTGAAATTGAAATTGAAATAAGTTTATTGAGGTAAAATACACACAAAGGGATGAGGTAGCTCAAGCTATTTTCACCCCGTTCAGTACAACGTGTTAATACATACATAGACACACATCACAAACAATAAACATATTACCGAACATTCTGAGAGATAAACATATACATTTCCTCCTTTACACAAGTAAATGGACAATTAGGTTTTTAATTTGGTACTATTCACTTCTATAGTCCGAGAAAAATCAAACTAAAAACCAAACTCAAATATTCCTAGGCCTAGTATTGCACATACATGTATTATATTAGGCCTCAGATATTGTGAATTAGGCCTAGAAAGGTTAATTTAGATTGTTTTTGTTTGCAACGTCAGTACAGAAACGTTCCCGTTTGAGCAAATTCAATAGCACCGATTTCGACTTTCCATTTGCCTTTTACAATTGCTGTAAGTACTGCCTAAACAGCAAGTTGGATTGAACAGACTAACTTGTGATAACACAAACTTATGCCTTAGCATAATTTGCGCGTGTGGCAACTGTAATTGTTGTTGTTGCTTTTGTCGGATGGTCTCACTGGAACTACACACTGACACCAACAACGGGACCACACTGACACCAACAACGGGACCACACTGACACCAACAACGGGACCACACTGACACCAACAACGGGCCCACACTGACACCGACAACGGGCCCACACTGACACCAACAACGGGCCCACACTGACACCAACCACGGGACCACACTGACACTAACAACGGGACCACACTGACACCAACAACGGGACCACACTGACACCAACAACGGGACCACACTGACACCAACAACAGGACTACACTGACACCAAAAACGGGACCACACTGACACCAACAACGGGACCACACTGACACCAACAACAGGACCCCCTTACACCAACAACGTGACACCAACACAGCAAAATAAAAGACCCCTTGTACCAGCTCATGGAGTATCTCCATTTAAGGGGAGCTAATTGGGACAAGTGAGAGACCATTCATTAAGAGGACAAGGCTCGCCTAGGCCTACAAATAGTCCTGAAATATTAGACGCCATTCACCAGCTGTCAAAATAATAACAACACGCCAGAAGGTCATGAATGACGCTGAGCTATGATGATGGACGAGCCGTGTGTGAGCCGACGTAAGGACTAATGTTGCATGATGCCCAGATGACACAGATAGGCATTATGCAGAGTGAGTCATTACTTAGCCAGTCACGAGGGTTTGGAGAACACATTGCTGGAGTGTGTGTTGGTGTTCTGTTGGTGTTGCAGGTTCTGTTGCATTGCTTTTGTAACGTAACTAATTCTTGCAATATTCTGGTTCGCTCTCGTAAAGATGTTTTTGAAAGGGGGGATATGATACGTTGCTGTCAATTCAGAAAAAAAATATTGTTATGAACTATGCAATCAATTTTGCATTGACTACTGAACGTGATATTTTCAGTCGAGAGTATTTAATTCTTGGCTCTGAATGATTTGGGAACATAATTATATATTGTCATTGATATGAATAATGGTCATGTAATAAAGCTAGGATTCAAATTCTCTCTCTTTCTCTCTCTCTCTCTCTCTCTCTCTCTCTCTCTCTCTCTCTCTCTCTCTCTCTCTCTCTCTCTCTCTCTCTCTCTCTCTCTCTCTCTCTCTCTCCCCTCTCTCTCTCTATTTCAACCTTTGCGCCGACCTTATCGACCTTGCCCTACGCTCGTCGGGTGACCTGCCCACTCACTGTGAGGCTGGCCTGGCCTGACCTGCTCCAGACAGAGAAAGAGTGCGGTGGTCTGGAGTCATTAATCATAAACTTGGCCCCCGAGCCTAACTTTTGCCTCCAGGAGAACTTTGATGTTTCGCTCTGGTGACACGGCAACAAACCCGACTCTCGCGGGTGTGGGTGGTAAGACAGGAGGGGGGGGAGGGGAGATTAGTTGAAAGGTAGACAGAGAGAGAAGTGTGGAATATTAGGTATCAGGAAGGAGAAAGAGAGAGAGAGAGAGAGATAACAATCAGCGTCTCTCTCTCTCTCTCTCTCTCTCTCTCTCTCTCTCTCTCTCTCTCTCTCTCTCTCTCTCTCTCTCTCTCTCTCTCTCTCTCACTTGAGTGTTGTCGTGGCGTTCAATTCCCAACCAAGGCAGAAATAAGTGGCCAAAGTTTCTTTCACCCAATGCACCTGTTCACCTAGCAGTAGATAGATACCTGGGAGTTACACAGCTGCTACGGGCTGTGTTCTGTGTGTGTGTGTGTGTGTGTGTGTGTGTGTGTGTGTGTGTGTGTGTGTGTGTGTGTGTGTGTGTGTGTGTTAGATAGAATATATATGTAGTAGGTATGATTACCCGGAAGACAGCGGTCCGTCTAATTACCCAAAGCTACCTAAAGCCTCCTAACTTTACGTAGATAATGAAGAAGCCATATTGAGATTAACGTGATGGCAGTAGCCATATTGAGATTAACGTGATGGAAGTAAAACCATGTTGAGATTAACGTGATGGAAGTAAAACCATGTTGAGATTAACGTGATGGAAGTAAAACCATGTTGAGATTAACATGATGGAAGTAAAACCATATTGAGATTAACGTGATGGAAGTAAAACCATGTTGAGATTAACGTGATGGAAGTAAAACCATGTTGAGATTACCATGATGATGGAAGTGGGCCGTAAGTAACTCAAACGCTGATTTTAATCGCCCAGAACGAGCATGTGAACTACAAGTGGTAACATTTTACAACTTAATAAAAGACTGAAACGCCGTCATTGATTCCATGTGTTAATTGAGTTATTTGCAGGTTCGTAAATGTGACTCGTTTTCCTCCTTTTGTATCTGGCGTCAGGTATTCTAAACCAAGTAAATTTTAATCATTATTAACGCTTAAAACGTTTTTAAATGTTACTGAAAAAGTTAAATTTAAATATATATTATATTTAATATATGGGTGTATAGAAAGGCAATATAAATATCAAAAGAAAGCGTTAAGTTAGTATTATTATATTTAAAAAATTAGAGATGATTTCTACGCATTGTGCAGTCGACGATTCAGCGAAATTTAGGATGAAAAATAAATATATAACTATTGAGTTTAACTTAGCGCATTACAAAACAAACGAACAAGTGGCAATTGAGCTGTTATCACGATAATTGACTCAATTTTGTATTGTCTGTTATCGAGAGCGCTCACACTCACTTTAGTAATTTCTTAGTCATCAGTTGTAGAAAGTTGTTTTCACATATCAATATATTAAAACATTGATTGTAACCGTAATATATATGTACTTCCGCCTACAGTTTAGACCTATTGTCTTATGTAAGCCCCTCTGTCCTGCGTGACAGTGAATACCAGCATTATCCTCACTTTAATAAGACTTTATCAAAATCCTCAGATTAGGCAAAATTGTAATTAATTTTGTCAATAAAGATGTTAATAATAAATATAATCCGTCAACCGGAACCATCTAGGGACTACGAATGCATCGTAGCCGAACGGTGGATTTCACACCTGGGGCCCCCGGATATCCGGACATAATACGCCATTAAGCAATGTCGTCGGCTCCAAGAGCTAGTGACGCGATGGCTTAATTACGCATATACGCGGCCGGAACAATCTTCGCTGCGTCACTGATCCAGTTTCCGTCACGTAAATCATGTTTACGTTTGGGCGACTAAGTGAAAGGGAGGAATAGGAGGAGAGGCAAGGGTGAAATATGGTGTAGGGAGAAAAGGGGGGAATATAGGAGACGTGTTGACATTTTGAGTTTATCTGGTACACGAAAAGTACTATTATGTTGAAGTTTCTTAAATGTACTTGGTCCAATGTTCATCCGTGTACCAGCACGTTATCAATACGTGTAGCAGCATCTGTAGCATCACCTGTACTAGCACCTGTAACAGCATCTTTGCCAGCACCTGTACCAACACCTGTATGAGCACCCGTATTACCACCTACATCGGTATCAGCACTCATATCAGCCCCTGTATTAGCACCTACATCGGTATCAGCACTCATATCAGCCCCTGTATTAGCACCTATACCAACACCTGTAGCACATATATATTTGCTTGTACTTGAACCTGAACTTTCAGTGGAGCTGATATCTTGGCCTCTGTAGAATGCTTACTCTCACTTCCACACCTGTGCTTGTATCCATTCAAATAACTGTATTTGTTTAAGAGCAGTTTAAGAGTGTTGTTTAGGAGCAAATAGCTTCATACAGTAATATTTTTGAAATAAAACCCCATCAAATTGAATTGATATAATCCGAAAAAATCTAAATTCAGATATATTTTAAACTTGCTCTTGAATATTGCTATGTAAAAAGATCAGCCATTTTACATATAATGAACGTCAAAATTATTCAGGTTGACAAATCATGAGGTACTTAATAAACACTTATCAACTTGACTTAAGTGAGATCACCCTGTTAATGGTCTCTTCCTTCCCGAGGGATCAGGCCGACCTTCTACTTTAAAATCGTATGATTGTTAAGATGCTAGACAAATTTCAGAGTTTTTTTATGAATTTATATGTAATTTGAATTTACTTGTAATTTATATGTAATTCGGGTGAATTTATATGTAATTTGAAACGCCTTGGACTGAAGGTTATCTATGAGACTCTTTATAGTATCTTAAATGGCATATGTTTATGCAGAGTTTTCAACTTATTTTATAATCAATCGCTGAGCTGTCTAAAAGTCAATTATCCACTCAGTAATATGCTCTTCCCCTCATCTGCCCTGGTAATAATTCACCCAGTATTCTCAACAATTTTACCAGCTCATATATACTATTATGTATAGATCAAACAATGTTTGGATTTTCATCCAATCACCATAACACATTTGTAAATATTTCACAACAAGATTATTCGCATCTGGGTAAATGTGTTTGTTTTTATCTAACAACCCACATGCCCCCCCCCCCAAACCAGCAGTAACACGATCATGAACAAGAACAAATGAGGAATTATCAGTCATGCAACACTAGAGAGAACATCAGAGAAGAAAACTGTGTAACAACAACAACAGTAATATTTCTCGCAATATCAATCGTCACAGAAAATGTAAACAATTCAACACTAAAATGAATACAAATAACGATATTATCTCCGACATCATCAACCACAACGATAACAAAATACCATAAACAAATCAACATTAGAAACTTACATGGGAGAGAAACAAACACTCACACCAGACAGAATCATCTGTATCATCAATGTTATTAGTACAAGCAACAGCTGTAGAAGCTCGAGCAACATGTAGAAGTAGTTGAAATGGCAGCTGCAGCAGCAACCACAATATAATTTGACGCATTATTATTTATTATGAAAATTATTAATTATTATGGTAATTATCATTATTATTAGTAGTAGATAAAAGTAACAGTAAAAGAAATAGTAGCAGTACGATATGTAGTAGCAGAAGTAACAGCAGAAGTATGAATAACAATAGTAGTAGTAGTAGTAGCAGGCACCAGCAGGGGGGAAGACCCTGGAAACCGATCCTCAGGAAGTAACACCTTGGTGATGACGGCGGTGAGGTCACCGAAAGTCGTCCTGGGTCACGAGGGTTACCTAGGGTCACCAAGGAGGAAGGATGGGGGGGTGGGGGGAGCGGATGACAGAGAGGAGAAGGGCAGGGGAGATGAGGAAGGGTGGGTGGCATAGGGGGAGGGAGGTTGGGATGGACTAGGGGTCACCTGGGGTGATTAATGATGCTTCTGCTGCCGGGTAGAGTCGGTCCAACTCCACCTTTTGCGGGGTGGTTGTTGTTGTTGTGACTGACTGACGAAGACGGGACCTGGTTCAACTGGCGGGTGTGTGTGTGTGTGTGTGTGTGTGTGTGTGTGTGTGTGTGTGTGTGTGTGTGTGTGTGTGTGTGTGTGTGTGTGTGTGTACTCACCTAGTTGTGTTTGCGGGGGTTGAGCTCTGGCTCTTTGGTCCCGCCTCTCAACCGTCAATCAACAGGTGTACAGATTCCTGAGCCTATTGGGCTCTATCATATCTACACTTGAAACTGTGTATGGAGTCAGCCTCCACCACATCACCTCCTAATGCATTCCATTTGTCAACCACTCTGACACTAAAAAAGTTCTTTCTAATATCTGTGTGTGTGTGTGTGTGTGTGTGTGTGTGTGTACTCGCCTAGATGTACTTGCAGGGGCTATGGGCTCCTAGCCCCACCTTCCGAGCGTTCTTAGATTAATGCAGTGACTCATTTCTCTCGCTATTATCACATTTACATCTAAAATGTTGAATCAAGTTAGATTGAACGACATGTACGTCTAACCTATTCCACTTATTGACAGCTCTAACACTGAATAAAGTTCTTTCTATTGCTTCTCTGTAACTCATTTCCGTCTGTAGGTTCTATATCCCCTCGTTTGGCTGTTTCTAGCTCTGAGCTCTGTTGCTCTGTCTACTTTGTAAATTTCCTCTAGAATCTTATATGTTGATATTTTCGCCTATTTCTCCTTTTCTCCAGTGTGGTTAGGTAAATTTCTCTCAGTTTTTCCTCAGAGCTCAATCCCTTCAGCTCAGGAACGAGTCTCGTTGCATATCTAACTACCTTTCCTAGTTTTTGCTTTATGCTTTTGAGAGAGATATATACAAGAGTTGTTACATTCTTGTACAGCCACTAGTACGCGTAGCGTTTCGGGCAGGTCCCTGGAATACGATCCCCTGCCGCGAAGAATCGTTGTTACAACCAAGTACACATTTTACTGTTGAGTTAAACAGAGGCTACAGTTAAGGATTTGCGCCCAGTAAATCCTCCCCGGCCAGGATACGAACCCATGACATAGCGCTCGCGGAACGCCAGGCGAGTGTCTTACCACTACACCACGGAGACTGCATTCTTTAGGTAGGGGGGAAATTCATGCTACCGCAGCATATACAATAGTAGGTCTCACAAAGGATGTATACAGAGCTCAGATGGGATCTTTGTCCAGGTTCCTGAAGGATAACCAGACGTTTGCTAGTATGACATATCCCTTCCACTCGTTATGCTGCCCTCGTTATTGTGCTGATGTGTACCTTTGGTGTAAGATGTCGAATTATGTGCACTCCTGAGTCCGTCTCTTTTTGTCAAAAGTTGGAACTTACCTTTCCCTCATCCTGTACAGAATTTGAGGTCTTCTTGCTTCAACTCCTATCTTTATAACCTTGCATTGGTCAAGATCAAAATCTAACAGCAATTTCTCGGACTATCTCTGGAGACCTTCAGATTGATTGGCGAATTCATATTGTAATGTATTGCAATCTTCCGCAATTCTGATTCGCCTCATTATTAGGGAAGGTAGTGGTATAGTTGACCGGACCTCTTTTATTAAGGAAAAGTGTTTGTATTTGCTGACCAAACCTTATATGGCAGTGGAAATGGAGACCCATCCACATATGACGAAGAGATCCCATGTTGCATGTCTGATCTTGTCTGACCTTTTATTGTTGATTCGGGCTCCCCTTGTATGACTTATCCTGTCTTTCCTCCTATGAATGACATGGTCCTCCTTCGTATGACTGACCTGGTCTAACTGTATAACTGACCTCGTTTCCACTCGAATAAATAACCTGATCTCCCTTCGTTTGACTTACCTGGCTTCCCCTTGTAAAACTAACCTATCTCCCCTCGAATCAGTCACCGCTACCATCGGTCATAATAAGTGTTTGAATGGATTTGACATGAAAGAGGATGTGGAAAGCTCACATTACAGAACCGTGTCTTTTATGTAGTCTTAGTCCTACTGTATAGCTGGCCTTGCATCATAGGACAGCTATACGTTTAGGGAAAGGGGTGTCAGAGAGGTCAAAGAGCCCTAGGGGTTTAAAAAGTATGAGAAGAATGGAATGATGGGATAAATGGCATTGCCCAAAGAGGGAAGTATTTTATGAAGAGATGAGGTAAGGGACAGATGGGAATATAGGATGAAGGGACTGGTTATTAAGGGCGAAGAGATGGGATTGAGGATTATGGTACAGTAAGAGGGCTAGAAGAGGGGGACCAAGGGATGATGGCAAAAGGATAAAGACTAAGGGAGAGAAGTAAGAGATGATGGGATAGGGGGAAGTAGGTTCCGGGGCGTGTTAGGTCAGGCGGGGTCGGTGCCAGCAGCATCCTTGATTAATGATAACCTGCTCTCACCAGCCCCACGATGATGCTCTGTACCATCCCCTCCCCCAATTCCTTCCTCTCCATCCTTCCTCAACCATCATCTCTCTATCGTCAAACATCTCTTGCTTTCCCTTCCCTTCCTCTTTCACAATCCTTCCTCCACCCAACAACCCTTCTTGCATCCGTTTTTATTGCTTTATATATATATATATATATATATATATATATATATATATATATATATATATATATATATATATATATATATATATATATAAACTGAAAACTCCATACCCCAGAAGTGACTCGAACCCAGACAGCAAGGAGCACTGTGCAAGTGGCGTATCTGGTACCTTAACCACTTGACCAACCGTGACCGTCCAAAAGACGTTGGTAGCCGAGGCTATATCCCCAACATCCCGACGGCACTTGGTAGTAAGCTTGGGCATAGTTATTTCATGGAATCGCCTCACTTTGTGAGGCCATGTGAGGAAGACTTTGCTCACGTGGGAATTTCTCACAATGTTGATATTTTATCATTATAGTAAGAAATTCAACGGAACCTTTAACACTGTTCAGTGTTAAAGGTTCCAGCAAAGGTAACAAAAACTTAACTAATTTGTAATTGAAAATCCCAGTGGCTGACTAAATGGGACGAATTGGAATACTTTTTGTATACACCTTAGGTAAACCACACAGGAATTACTATAAAATTCCTGTTTTAAAATTTAAATTAAATAAATTAAAATTAATTAATAAATTTAATTAAATTAATGAAATAAATATTATTTATTTTTTTTATTTCCCTTGCTTATGTAGTACGTAACTAGATATTGCCCCACAGTCCATTTTAAAATAATTTATAAAATATCATCTACATATTAATTGAGAAGACAAAGTTTTGTGATCTGGCCAGTATACCAAAGAATTATCATTTCCGAATGACCAACAGCAATAAATAATAAAGTGGTTTTGTTAAATCAGTTCGATTGTGCACAATGTGTAGCAGTCTGATGATCAGGTATACGATGGGCTTTATAGATTTTGCAATCATATACATAAGTGTTTGGAGGTAATATATGTGTTTGCAATCTATAACGTAAAAGATTGCAGTTGTAAGCACACGTTTTAAAAGTTTTTAACACGCGTGGTTATTGTCCTTTTAAAACAAGCGGGATTGCAGACTTTTTAAAACACTCTCGTACGCAGTCTTTAACACATGTTTGCAGTCATTAACGCGTACATGTTTAAAGTCAGGCAGCAAACAATGGATTAAGTGAAAATGGCTTAATAACTGTATTGACATACCTGGGGAGACGAAGCAAATGATAGCTTTGCAGGCATTTAGGTTCTTGGATGCTCTCGCTCAGCAAGCTGTTTAAGGAGGCGGACTTATGTAGGGGATAAGCAGCAGCAACAGCTGACCAGCAGCAGCAGCAGCAGCAGTGATAACAGCAGTAGCACCAACAGCAGCAGTTGCACCAACAACAGCAACAGGAGCAGCAGCAGGAGAAGTAGCACCAACAACAGCAGCAGCAGCAGCACCAACAATAGCAGCAGCAGCAGCAGCACCAACAATAGCTGCAGCAACAGCAGCAGCAGCACCAACAGCAACAGCAACAGCAGCAGCAGCAGCAGCACGCCTACACAGGCCATTAACGTTATCCCACTATGATGGTCCTGTGTCACGAGACTTTGTATATATGTAAACTGCCTTCTCCGTTAAGTATTGGTAAACACATATTTTCATGTAAATTGAAACATAAATATATAAACTGACACACACACACACACACACACTGCAAAATGAGTAGCAGGGGCGCTGGTGGCTGAGTGGACATCACGCTGGATACGTAGTCCTGTGGACTGGGGTTCGATTCCCGGCGCCGGCGGAAACAGATGAGCAGAGTTTCTTTCATCCTCATGTTCCTGTTACCTAGCAGTAAATAGGTACCTGGGAGTTAGACAGCTGTTACGGGCTGCTTCCTGTGTGTGTGTGTGTGTGGAAAACAAATAGTTAGTAACTAGTAACAGTTAATTGATTCACAGTTGAGAAGCGGGCGGAAAAAGCAGAGCTCAGCCCCCGCAAGCACAACTAGGTGAATACACTTTGAGTGGACAAACTGTTTAGCATTAGGTGGTACGCAAACAAGTGGACACAGATGGAAACTGAGTACCCAGATAAGCCACAGGCCTATTAGAAAAAACTTTTTCAGTGCCAGAGTAGTTAATAAATGGACTGCACTTTGCAGTGATGTGATGGAGGCAGAACAGTTTGAAATGTATGTAATATATTTGTGTACATTCTTGCACAAACATCCGGCCTTCGTCACAAACACAATGGTCCCACCATAACAAAGGTCGAGGCAACTATAAAGCCAAAAGTAACTTGTGCTGTCTCTGCCAAACAGCAAAATATTTTTTTTCCGTGACTCTCTCTCCCCCTCTACTATATCGCTCGTCCCTTTAGCTTTCCCGTCCCTCCCCTCCCCTTCTTTTTCCTCCGTCCATATATTCCTTCCACTTCCTCCCTCCCCCCCCCCTCACTTCCTACCTCCCCTCACTCCCTCTCCCTAGGCCCACCCCCTTCTCCCACGCTCCCTAGACCCACTGCACGGCCGGCTGACTCCATCATTAATTTCTCCATGACGCGCCACTCCGGACGCGTGACCCAAACATGCACGGAAAATAAGTGAGATCGTGCTGACTTTTTGGGCAGCAGCAGGGAGGGCGTGTATTTGGAGGCAGCAGAGAGGGAGTATGTGTTTATGAAGCCCCTAGGAAGATGGCCCCCAGGAAGATGGCCTCTAGGAAGATGGCCTCTAGGAAGATGGCCCCCAGGAAGATGGCCCCCAGGAAGATGGCCCCAGGAAGATGGCCTCTAGGAAGATGGCCTCTAGGAAGATGGCCCCCAGGAAGATGGCCTCTAGGAAGATGGTCTCTAGATAGAAGATTTGCCCTGAACGCTGTGCGTACTAGTGGATGTAGGCATACAATATGCTTGCTTTATCTATCTTAATCTTTATTTAGCATTCAGATAAAAAGTTGCCATTTAACTTACTTATGAGTGTTCACTTCTCTTAAAAATCCTCTTTTTTATTATTTATGATGTACACTTTATAACACACGGTTACATAGTTAAGTTACATATCTGATTTGTTATAAAAAGGGGACATTAAGAGGAAGTTAAGGGATATATATATATATATATATATATATATATATATATGTATATATATACATTATATATAATATATATATAAATGTGTATACATTTGGCATATTGAAAGTTGTAAGTTGTGATTACAATGAATGGCCAAAAGTTGTGAATCTCTGCGATTTCCTCGGAATAAAAGGAGGGCAGACGTTTCCATTCTTTCATTATCCTGTATCCTATATTCAATCCTTTCTTCGGCCTTCTTCTTTCCTCTCATCCTTTCTAACTCTTTCCTCGAAGCCCTCGGGGGTGTCCCACGGGCACTGCACCCCCCCAGGATATTGGACAAGACCCAATCAACGTAACTGGATTACTTTACTCCAGGGGAGGTCTGCGAGCTTGATCAGAACCTTTCCTTCTTCCACCCTTCTCGTGCCCTAACCCTCCACAAGGGAAGGGTTGTAGGAGCAACCAGAATAGGTGGGCAAGAGGAAGTGAGGCAGGTCCCTGAGCGGGGGCAGTAGTGAAGGTCTGGGGGTGGTAAACCTGCGGGTGAATGTGGGTCTCTGGATGATCATGTGGGTTAATGTGGTAATTCTGGAATCTTGTGGGCTTGTGGTGAGCCTTTGGTGGACCCTGTAGCTAATGGTGGTTTTCAGGCTGGTCCTGTGAGGTAGTGGTTGGTCAATTCGGTCTTGAGGTCTTCTGGTGGGTCTATTGGTGGTCCTGAGCGCTAGTGATGGGTCTATAGGAGCTGTGAGCTGGAGGTGGACCTCTTGGTGGTCCTGAGGGGCTAATGGTGGGTCTCTGGATGGTCCAGTGAGCTAGTGATTGGTCTGATAATGGTCTTGGGGAGCTAGTGGTGAGTCTTTGGGTGGTCGTGTGAGCTAGTGATGAATATCTTGGTGGTCTTGTAAGTTTGTGGTGATTCTGTGTGTTGGGGGAGGGTCTCGGGGGGTTCCTATGAGCTAGTGGTGGGTCTCTTTGTGGTCTTGATGGTTATTGGGAGGTCTCTAGGTAGTCTTTTGTGGTAATGGTTGATCTTTGGGTGATGTTGAGGACTAGTGGAGGGTCTTTGGGAGTCCTGTGAGTCCGGTGGGTCTGTTGACTGCGTCATGGGCGAGTTCTTTGCATGAGTGTTGGTGTTAATTTTTATAGTAGCATAGTGATCTAATTTCTGGGTCTCCTTTTGTACCTCACTGTTAATCTTCCATCTTTGCACTTCGTTCTTCCGTTCTCTTCGTTCCTTTACTTTGCTGTCTTGAACTACATAATGTACTACTGTATGTGTTAACCTTCCTCATCTTTCCTCCAAAGTGGTATGAAATCTCCTGTAGCTTACATATGTTTTGGGATACTCATTCCATTTTCTTATTTTGCGTCGTACCCTGAAGGAAAATTTCTCAAGGTATCTCCTGCAGGTAATCACTTGCCTCAAGAAACTCGTTTAGTTTTACTCATCAAGTTGTATTTGTGGGAGGTGGGGGATATAAGCTTCGGTTCTTTCGTTTCCCCGTCTGTAATATAGTGTCGTTGTTAATTGTTACTCGGGTCTGGTTCCTTTCCTCATCTTGATTATGTTTTAACTATCAAGAAAAAGTGGCTACTGGGTCCCACTGGTAAATGGGAACCTTCTCATCGTCTGCTTCATTTAGAAGGGGATATAAGGTTCTCAGCTCCTCTTCACTGCACCTTGTTAGTTGAGTAATATGTTGCCTTAAGAAGTGTTTACCCGCTCTGTCAACACTCTCTTCTTCATGTTTCATCTCCATCGTATGTGTCTACTCACCTATTTGTGCTCGCCTATTTGTGCCTGCAGGATCGAGCTCTGTCTTTAGAAATTTTTCTAGCCGCCGGTTGCCTAAGTCAATGACTCGTGACATATTTCCCTATCATACCTGCTTTGTAATTTGTGAATTAAATTTGCCTCTACAACCTTTAGGTCATTACATTTACTCATTACCCATACACTAGAGGAAAACTTCCTAACATCTCTATGCCACATCTGAGTCTCAAGCTTTCGTCCGTGTCCAGTATTAGTGCCACGCACTAATATTGCTCTCACAATCGTCATATTGTGTCACCAGTGTATATATATATATACTGGTGTATATATATATATATATATATATATATATATATATATATATATATATATATATATATATTGCATTATTTGTGTTACCAATTTATCTATTGGCATCAATATCAATGGTGGCTCCGTTATCATAAATGTGACAGGAATTTTTTTGTGATGTTGGTATCACTATTGTCACCTGAATTGTTAGTGACACCAGAAGCTCCAAATAAAGAGACTGTCTTTAGTAAAACCACAAAAGCGATAGAATTCACGAAAAAATTCACAATGACTCAATTACGGTTCGCTTGATGACGTAAATATTCTTTTGATCTAAGTCACGACTCTAAGACACACGTGTTAAGACCCCAGAGCACGTGCTATACATGTTGTATATATTGGGGGCATCCACTTACGAAACCACTGGCAATTTTCCTCGAGTATGACGGGCTTTGTTAACATTTATAAAACAATTGATGAGCTCTAAATCTCCGGATCCCAAGGTTATTATTGTTATATACAACCTCGTAGTGCTTTGGAGCTCATAAACCGTTGTATGAATGTCAAGAAAGCCGTCTTGGTTGCGAAAAGTTGCACAGGAGGATGATCCTATGAAGTTCTGTTACTACCGTGCATGATGAGAACAGATACATGATCCCAAGTGACTTATAATATTATCTGAAGACACACTGTTGCAGGAATCTGAAAGGAATTCATATATAAAAATCGGGTTTCCTACTGAATTCCTGTTAATTTTGTGGTTTTGTTGTAATTGGTATTATTAAGAGTTTTAATGTGCTCCTGTTGTTTTTGTCTGGGTCTGTTTTGTTTACCTTTTGTTAGTAAACACATTAAAAGTATAAATTAAATAATTTAATTAAGCAATTAAGCTGAATTCATCAACTCAGTTATATTTTGCTTGATTCTAACAATCCCTAACACAAATTATTCTAAGTTTGTAACAATGCGAAATCGACAATTTTCTCGACCTGTTTCATTATACCTGTGAGAAAAAAGTTGAGATCAGGTACTCTAAGAATATGCATCGGGATTTGAGGATGAATATGAGAACAGACACAGCGAAAGGCAGGACAGGATAGGATATGACATAGTAATATAAGGGGGCATGTCATGCCAGGACTTCACAGCAGAAGGTAGCACGGCATATTCTAAATAAGGATAAGAAAGGGCATGGTAGGCAAGCGATGAGTCACAATAACGTGGCTTAAGTATGTTGACCAGACCACACACTAGAAGGCGAAGGGACGACGACGTTTCGGTCCGTCCTGGACCATTCTCAAGTCGACAGTGACAAGTCAAGTCGACTACACTGTCATGTGTAGTCGGCATGGTAGGGCTACACATGACAGATAAAAACTAAACGTCAGGGAAGGATGATGTAGGGTATGTCAGGGCTGCTCAGGACACAGGGCAGGACAGCAAAGTTTGGGACAAGGCAGAGAGAGAGATCACAGTTCAGCCACAGGAGCATGCAGTAGAGAGCATCAACCGTGTCCTCTGCTGGTCGGTTGTCTTGTGCCGGCCGGTATTTATCCCGGCGGCAGTGATGATGATTATAACACGTTGCACACCAACGGCTCTCTTCCAGCACCACTACCTCCATCATCACCACCATTATCATCACTACCACAACCACAACCACTACGATCACCATCACCACCACCATCATCATCAAGACTACCAACACCACGACCGCCACCATTTCCACTATTCCCATCACTAGTGTTACTACCACCAACAACAACAATGCCACCACCACAACCAAAGCCTGCATTGCAATCAAACCGTCACTACCATTTGGGAGCCGGTGGCTGAGCGGACAGAACACTGTACGCGTGATCCTGTGGTCCAGGGTTCGATCCCGGGCGCCGGCGAGAACAATGGGCAGAGTTTCTTTCACCCTGATGCTTCTGTTACCTAGCAGTAAATAAGTACCTGGGAGTTAGTGAGCCGTCACGGGCTGCTTCCTGGTGGGTGGAGGCCTGGTCGAGGACCGCGCCGCGGGGACACTAAGCCCCGAAATCATGTCAAGATAACCATCATCATCACAACCACTACCACCACTACCTACTCTACCTCCACCAACATCACCACATAACCATTACTTACCACTACCATCACAGCCACCATCATCACCACAACCCCGACCACCAATATTATGATGATTACCACCACAAATATCACCACAGTCACTACGAAACCATCATCACCAATACCAGCATCATACCATCATCACCTTCACCGTCAAACTATCTTCACGAACTATCTTTCATATTGAGAAAGAAAAAACCCAGAAATGAATGAGAGTTAAACCTGAGACCAAAACGTGTGAAAATGAGAACATGGACACTAAAGACAGAGAAAAAGCAATACGCAATAAGGAACTAGAACTTCCAAAAATGATCAAAATACCTACATGATTACGATAATATATTACAAGCCATTACGACAAAAATATATATACGACATGCTGAAAAGTTCAAATACTATAGCTAAACCCCAGGAAAATATAGATGTTCTGAACTCATAAAGATTGCAAAAATTAATGAGAATAAAAATCCCAGAGAGGCGAGAGGTTCAAGCAAAAGCAGCTTCATTAAGAAGACAGTGTCAGGAAATTCAGGAAAGGAAAAAGAGGACAAAGGCCCTGAAGAATGACGCATGGGATCTGAAAGAGAAACATGCCAGGAGTGATGACCTCGGTTAAGTAACCCTCGGGAAAATAAAGAAATTAAAAAAAGAACCTCAGAAGTAAAGATAATATCCATTGGTTCCATAAAAACATTTGAATAGGAAGGTAAAATAAAATGGTAACCAGGGTTACAAAGGAAATTCAGTAGGGAAATCGTACAGGTAGAACATTGTCAGAAGTCTTGAAGGTAAAGCAGATCATTAAGGCAACAGTGTTAGAGGCTTTAGGAACTCAGCAGGTCATGTAATACACGAGGCTGAAGTTGAAGACGGAGAAGTCCGTGATAATTAACAATCCACTCCAGCCAGAGGCAAACACATGCCAGAAAAGATTAAAGAGAGACTGAAAACGAATTGCATAAATTCTTAGCAAAATTTGGGCGAGTGAGGCAACCAGAATTTTTTTTATAATACTGAAGGCTAAGAAGGTTGTTTTTTAAGAACAGAACTCCGGTGAAACGTATACTGAGAGATAATGGGATATTGAGATACATACCACATAAGTATACATTAGCCAGGACATGTCTGTTGAGCATGGGAAGATAGCAAACAATATCAGGGAAGAAATGCGAATAAATTAAGCAGGGGGACCAGGAATAAACCGTTCACAAAATGAATGGAAAGCCAAGCAACAGAGGCGCACCAAAATGTTGTACCAGTCCTATACATAAATCCCTTTTCTCGTTACGATTGAGCTTGGAATAACCGGAAATTATTACCCCCTCGGGACGGGATTAGAAACAATTAAGCAACATACAATAATGTAGATGGAATAACAAAGATCTAGATTAACAGGACAGATGCCTGGAGAAGAAACGAAAATTATTTCAATAATGGAGTTGAAACTGACGATTGCTGCAGGGGATAAAATCTTCCGAGAAAGGTAGTAGCAAGGAATGGTAGGGAGAAAGGAAATAAAAACGAAATGTGCATTTCTGCTGCTATATCTATACTGGACTTTAGAGGAGGCAAAAGTATTATTGAAGACTATCCAGCTTTTTACATATTAGATTACATTTTAGAAACAGCAACTGTGGATGGCATGAAAATTGGGGTTGATGACACCCGTCACCTAACACCAGAAAGCCTTGGAAGAAATCAACGAGACCTTCCTCAGGGTAATATAATAAAAAAAACCCAATCACAAAGTTAAACAAGGGCTAAGATTGTAATATATACTTTTCTTTTAGCGTTGGAGAAATAGGTTAGGTAGCAAAGGCCCATTAGTGGGTCATGATACGGGGACACTGTGAACAAGAGGAATAAAAAATCATAAACCAAAAAACACGAAACCCGGTGTTTACCAACAATAACAATTCCTACCACCATCACCACAACCACCACAAGCACCATCACTCATGCTAGTTCCACGACCACGGTGATCACTATCCCCCGCAGTCACCACCACCACACCAGCTCCGCCTCCACTCTGATAGTCACCAACTACTGATGGTGGGTCGGCAGTACGTTACTTAGTGGCTCTCTCACAAGATAGCTTTACTAGCTGCTGAAACCGGTGATAATGCACCTCCGTCTGCTGCTGCTGCTGTTAATACTGATCATGTTGTTGCTGCTGCTGCTGCAGCTGCTGGTGCTCCTTCCAATGCTGCTCGTTCTGCTGCTGCTGCTGCTGATCCATTCGCTGCTATTGCCGATGCTTGTGCACTTGTTCATTCCGCTGCTGCTGGTTCTGGTGCTGGTGCTGGTGCAACTAGTGCTGCTGGTGGTACTGAAATTCGTGCTCCTGCTACCACCGCGGCGGCGGCTGCTGCTCCAGGCTCCGCTAGCAAACCTGTAGGTTATATCTGGGAGAGAAACACGTATTACTACATCACGATTGACATCATGTTCACATGAGCTGTGCCCAAAGATGTTAGGCATACATCACCATGAGCTGGCCACATAAATACACTCTGTCATTCTACACATTTCCCTAATTATAATTTTGGAAATAAGAGCTTCATGAAATCAATGAGCTTCATGAAATCAATGAGCTTCATTTTATTTGTGAAAATTACAAATACTAAATAGTATCAAATTAACTAATTGGCTTCTCCCCCCCCCCCTAAAAAATTATGAACATATGAAACATAATCTAAGAATTATTCTTACATTTGCTCACAATAAATGGAAAGCTTGGTATGTAGAACAAGCATTGAAAAAAGCGGAGAATAAAAAATATTAATGTTAAAATACCTCTGATAACATATTTACATAATCAATCCTAATGGAAAAGACCCTCGAACGTGCTTGGAAAATAAATGAATATCCTGTTGGGCTCCCTATCTATTCATGTAAATATATATTCTTGTCGAATCCACCAGCATCGACAAGTGATCTGGAGATTTATGTAAACACTGATCTTAAGTGTACAGCATGACCAATGTGAAAACTGTGGTCATTCTGCAAGCAGATACAAACACACACATTATATATATATATATATATATATATATATATATATATATATATATATATATATATATATATATATATATATATATATATAATATAATATAATATAATATAATATAGTATAATATAGTATCAGTGCTAAGATTCACTTTTTTAATACTCCAAGACACGTCTTAAAGAAAATTAACTCAGCTCATTTCTAGGAATTTAAATGTGCCAGGATGAGATCAAATTTGAAGAAAAAAACAATAATTATGTGCATATGATCATTCCTGGTTAGCAACAATGAGCTAGAATGAACGAATAAACTGACGCATGTAAGAAAAAATGAATATCAACAAGTGTGCAAATTAATCCGAAACTTACAGACAGACGAAGTAGCAGATCTTCCATTTGACGGTTTTTACTTCAAGAGCCACATCACACGGAACCCACAATACCCTCTGGCCATCTGGACAGAAGACACCATCTGGATTTTTAATGGTTCTCCGAGAAGGCATTCCGGATGCTCTTATCCTATCCATCTGGAATCCGTGCGATTCAAGGTAACTTTCAGGAAAGCTTTTGGTTCTATGAACTTTTTATTTCCAATTTTGGGGCAACAGGAGAATAAAAATTTAGTGGAGTTATTGAGTGCATGAAACTGTCGATTGAATTGGACTCTTAACTTTAGGAATCTGCTGATTTTACTGACCAGTTGCTTTTTAGTTACCCGATTTAAAAAAAAACCTAATTAGAGGGAGCAGCTGATTTTAGGAAGCCATTGGTTTTACGGGGTCAATGATTTTACGGAGGCCATGATTTGGTAAATGTTTGTTTTGGGAGTTTCTTGGAAGCCGGGTCCCCGATTTGTTATTATCATATGTGAATAGCCTGCCTGTGTCAACAGAAACAATCATGTCAGTATTCGTAAAAGTTAATAAATTGATGGGAGGTGTAGCCTATAGTCAAAAGATGATTGCACACTACTGCAGGAATACCTAATACAGACACCTTACAATCATTAGAAATTATGATTACACATGCACCTTATACCCTATGCAAAAATCGACTGAAGGTTGAGAAGTGGAACCCATGAGCTGAAGCACAGCCCAATCGCTGTTAGTAGAGAACCCCCACCCACCCCCCACTCAGGACATACACGTTTTCCACCCCAGTAATAACTCATGCTGTGCCTTCCACTTTGCATATAAATACCGGGTTCCACTGGCACCTCCTTCATTTGTCTCCTGGGCGACACAGGCATTAATTAATAACAATAAATGCATGGTTTCTTCAGAGGTGAAATTGATTGCATTGTGGAGGCTTCTTGCATCACTCTGGACGGCTCGGCGTTTGGGTTGACTTTAGTGAAGAGGAATTTAGATAGGGTAAAGAACGAGAGGAGTGGAAAAGAATCTATAGTGATAGGGAAAGGAAACTAGAAGAACGACAAATTATTTGTGTATAAGGAAAAATTGCAAAGCAATGGAGACAATGAGGAATGGAAAGAGAAGGAGGATGTAAGAGCAAATAGACGTTTGGCAAATACTGAGAAGCTAAGGAGGGTTAAATGAGGAAACGGGTATTGAAGGAAGAAGGAAACGGGAATTGTTGATGGAGTCGAAGAACGTCTGGAGGAACAACAGGAAGAAACAGAGATAAACAGAAGGAAAAAAATTACCACGCTATATATTATTAGAAACGGACGTGAAATAAAAATGAAAATATAAAAATTACTGGAAAAGGATGAGAAATAAGGAAGAAATCAGAAAATTGTAAATTAGAGGAGAAAAAAATATAAGAAACGAAGGAGGAAGGAATGTAATACTGTATAGGGAAAGATATGAAGTGGGAGAAAAGGAAAATGTTTTTGCTGCTAATTAAAAAAGAGTAATAGAAATGAATAATTTTTTTTAAATGATATTGAATGAAAAAGAAATAGTGAAAAAGAAAACTAAAACATGGATGAAAGTGGAGATAACTTATGAAAATGCTACTCAAACTAAATATTTACCAAAACAGTGATGAAACTGGAGAACACTCATCAAAACAGTGATGAAACTGCAGAACACTCATCAAAACAGTGATGAAACTGAAGAACACTCATCAAAACAGTGATGAAACTGAACAACACTCATCAAAACAGTGATGAAACTGAAGAACACTAATCAAAACAGTGATGAAACTGGAGAACACTCATCAAAACAGTGATGCAACTGAAGAACACTCATCAAAACAGCGGTGAAACTGAAGAACACTCATCAAAACAGTGATGCAACTGAAGAACACTCATCAAAACAGTGATGAAACTGAGGAACACTAATCAAAACAGTGATGAAACTGGAGAACACTCATCAAAACAGTGATGAAACTGGAGAACACTCATCAAAACAGTGATGCAACTGAGGAACAGTAGCCAAAAATTGAGAAGACTTAAAAACAATTATCAAAATAATATTGAAGCAGGAACACCAAGAAAAATAACAGATAATATTAATAATGATAACAATTTATTCTCGTTATTATACCGGAAATTATACCGCGTGGACGAAAGAAGACATGTGTGAAGTAGAGTGATAAATAACAGGTATAATAAATGAGAGAAACATTTATCCTTTAATTTAGAGCCGAATGGAATGAATAGGTTAACGGCGATCACACAAGAGAATATCAGAAAGGGACAGTGTGGCAGGGAGGGATAAATAGTGTTGTAGAGAGGACTATGAGTCATTAAGGTCAAGAAGATAACGGGGAGAAATTATAGGTATTGTGAAGGAATAGGGAAAGACAGAGGAAGCAGGGAAGTAACGAGCGGTGGCAGGGAGATAGCGAGAGATGGCAGGGATACAAAGATAGGGTTGCAAAGAGGTAACTAAAGGGGTAGCAGGTAGGTCACAAGAAGAGGCAGGGACATAACGAGAGGTCCCGGAGAGATGACGTATTATGGCAGAGATATAACGAGAAGTGGCAGAGGTAACAAGAAAAATGAAATTGGGGGAGCGGAAGATATATGAGCAAAACTAGGAGCAAAACTACCGTGTAGATAATCTGACCACAGGCAATGCATCACCTTAGCTTATGACCGGACAATTGGCCTCTAGTTTTTTTTAATCCAACTAAGCTTGAGGATTAGACCTTTCCATGTCATTAATCTTAGGAGAAGGGTGCTCACACCCTGGGACCGGCCAGGCGGTAAGGCATAAATGGATGACCTGAAGCTGTAGCGAGTCCCATAAAAAATCCATAAAAAACAATAATGATAAATTAAACCAAATCTAAAAAAGATAGAGTAGGAGGAATTATGCAGTGTTCGGTATACGCGCTAAAACACTAAGAAACAATAATCAGGAGTTGACACTTTAGAGATTATGGAAATGAATTGTGAATGAAGCAAAATATTATTCACTAAACTCTTCAATAACGAAGTACGGTGACCCCTGATGAGGCTGTAGTAAGTAATGTGGCATATGGCTAGCAACCTCAGGAGCCTCCTCAGGTGCACTGAAGAAAACTGTTGGGAAGAGATTAATTGCAGCACCAGTGACATGTGAAGCAAGAATAGCAGTACCGGATATACCCGCAGCAACGAGAGCATCATCTATCGTAACACACATTTGTACACATTTGTAACTGTAACATTAACACTTCAACAGATACATTTGCAAACAGCAAAACACTGGATTACGTCCGTAGCAGCTGCATCTCACAAACTAACGCCGGTATTGCTGCAAGCCAATCTACGCAACTATCGCAGACAGTCAAACTAACGTAGGTATAGCAGGTAACTGCCTAAACGGAATTTTCGCGAACAGATGTTTTCCGTTGCAGCTTTCAGCACAAAGAGCACAATCAGAAATCTAACACTCGCCTACCCTCAACGACTGGGTGTGGGCGGCAGTCACTATCTCCCAGCAGACCACAGCAGTCGCTATCCTATTTCAGCCCACAGCGGCCAGTTCCCTGCGTCAGGATGGTGGCGGCAGATGGGCGAGTCGTCTCGCTGCAGGAGGAGGATCTCAGCAATATATCACTGGCCAGGTTTTTAGAGATGTGGTTATTTTATTTATGTCAGAGATGGTCCACAACTCCCTTACCCATGCTGGTGACCCCTACCCCCCCCCACACAAAACCCTTTAATCTCTTTTCCCCTTTCCCTTACCTACGCTTTATTTCTTCTACTACCTCTACAATCTCCCCCTCTTCCTTTTGTTTACATTTCCCTATTCACCCCATTTTCTTTTCTGTGCTCGGATAATCATTAGTAAATCTTTGTACTGAAGAAATGAATAATGTTTTTTTTATGAAAAATGGGTTTATGTAATATGGGGTTTAGTAATAATAATACTCAGCCATTACGCTACACAGGGATCATGTTAGTGTCATTCGGTTTGTCAGGTTAAGCACCGATCTGTCTGGCCAGTAACTGGATGGATAACAGCGAAAACAACTTGCTCTGGACAATATTTCTTACCACAGCTCTTCTAGCTCCGCAATGTACGTTTATGCAAATTGACAAATGTTTGTAATATTAGTTTATTTGAAAGAAATATTTTATGTCAAAAACATACGACCGATTTGAGTTAAAAAAGGGTTTTGGTAACGATATTTCGTTAATGAAAAGTCATACGTTACTGATAGAGCAACTTATGTACTATTAATTACTCGCTAGTTAATAGCGAGGCTGCCACTGTTCTCGCGTAGATTAGTTGGTGACCAAAATAAACAATGCAAAAGGAACATTCAAGAAAATAAATTGAGTTCGACGGTGAAAACAGCAAGCGCCATAGTGTATACAAAGCTACATTAGCTTTGTCCCGTAGTTACAGTCAGCAGTCGTATGTTGATGGCATTCGTAGTTACGGTCGTGAGTCACAGGCTGATGGTAGTCGTAATTACAGTTATGAATCAAAGGTTGATGGTAGTTGTCAACTCGTCAGTATTCACCACTCATATCATTGTATCTTGTGACACAGCAGTCAACGCCGTTGGGTCACATCTCTATGGTCCCACGTTCAATTCCCTTTTTGTCTAACCAGAAGCGAAAAATTTTGGCAGCCCACCTAACACAAAGAGACCAGTCCTCATTAGTCCCATCTGGTGTTCATTTCGAAGTGTTTTAATTATTTCAGCAGCGGCCTTGAAAAAGCTTCTTGCGTGGCGGTGGGACATCAATTTACAGAATTCTTACTGTATTCCTTGCTAGGACCTAAAGTACAGTATAGCACTAGGACCTGTCAGAGCCAAATCAGGTATTCTCTGAATTGGAGAATGTGTCTTTCAGTGCGTGCTTTTGATATTCGCCGTGAATGTAGGATGCTTTAAGACTTTTAAGTTCATACGTATTTAAACCGCGAAATTCAAGGAATTTGATGAAACAAAGGGTTTAAAATCCTTAAAGGATCCCACCAGGGGTCTTAAATGAAGCTGATGAGATGCAACGAGATGCATGGAAGCTGGACATGTAGGTGAATCATAGTGATGTTCAGAAACACACCTTCTCGAAACGGACATATTAGTAGTCTCCTACACCCATAGTTAAAAAAACAGATATGAAAATAAACAAAGGAATCAGATATTTCACTTGACCTTCTTACTTTTAGAAAGATGCGTCCCAAAAGTAACCTCGGTCAAAACAAACTGTTAGGGACGAGCTATTAGGTAAACGCTGTAAGGTAGGGAACTATTAGGTAAAGACTGCTAGGTAGGGGGGTTGAGCTGCCTCTCCACTACCAGGTTATCTTGAGGTTATCTTGAGATGATTTCGGGGCTTTTTTTAGTGTCCCCGCGGCCCGGTCCTCGACCAGGCCTCCACCCCCAGGAAGCAGCCCGTGACAGCTGACTAACACCTAGGTACCTATTTTACTGCTTGGTAACAGGGGCATAGGGTGAAAGAAACTCTGCCCATTGTTTCTCGCCGGCGCCTGGGATCGAACCCAGGACCACAGGATCACAAGTCCAGCGTGCTGTCCGCTCGGCCGACCGGCTCCCATACATATTGGGAGGTTGATACATATTTATGCTATCTGCAGTGTCTCTCTTGCACGGAAGATGTTGCCCATTTATTCGTGGTTGGAAAAAAAAATGATTGTGAACCAGCGTCGAAGATGATGGTGATTGTCATGTTGATGGTAATATAGTGTTGGGAATAAACATGGTGATGATGTCTATGATGGGGGATGATGATGATGATGATGATTACGATGATGACTATTGAGATATTTTCCCGAATACTATGAGATGCTAAACGGTGATGGTAGATGCTGGCGTGGTGCTTTGGTCACTGATGCGGTGCTATGTATACTGGTGTCATGTATACTGGTGTAATGTATTGTATACTGGTGTCATGTATACTGGTGTAATGTATTGTATACTGGTGTCATGTATTCTGGTGTAATGTATACGGGTGTGATGTATGCTGGTGTAATGTATTATGTACTGGTGTGATATCTACTGTTGTGATGTACACTGGTGGGATCAATACCAGAGTAGAGTATTGTATACTTGTGTCATGTGTTGTATACAGTGGGATGTATTGTATACAGGTGTGTTGTATACTAGTGTAATGTATTGTGTACTGCTGTATTGTATACCGGTGTGATGTTGTAAATGTTAACGTAATATTTTAGATAATGGTCTTAAACCGAGGAATATATTAAACACAGAAATACGTATGTAGATTTTTTTTTTGCAAAATAAAGCTAAAGATATGTTTGCGGTGCATGCAAACATATAATTTAGGATCCAATATAAATGTTATTTATTTTCTGAAAACCAAGAAATAAATAAATAAGCAAGCATGGCAGGAATGTCAAACAACAGCATGTAAAATAAAATTGACTTTGAGCCAGAATGAGGACCCAAAAGAACTTTCTTCTCCCCCTCTATCTTCTCTTGCCCATTCGTTCCCCTCTTTCCCCACACTCCCTCATTCGTCGGGGTTTTCCTCCAATCACTTCCCCTCCCCTCCCCAACCCTCTCTCCTCTACCTCAAAAACCGTTCTTTCTGAAGACAATTAATCAGATCATCAGAGCTCCCAAATGAATTCTTGGTTGTGGTGTTCTCCTCGCCGACAGGAAAGAGGCTTGACCGGAGGAGGCTCCAGAAATAGCAAGAAACACTTCATTTGTCTCTCGGTCCTATTTCCAAGGTATCATCTTTCGTCTTCTTCTCGTAGCGTTTTTTTGTAAGGAGTTCCATCATCAGCGCGACTCATTAGGGAATTCGCTTTGGTAGCGAGACGTCAGAAAGAAGCAGAAAAAACTGATAAAAAAAATTATGTATTGTGGATTTATGTCACTTCGAATTCATCTTATGTGATTTACTGTGTTAATCTCCGAATTTGTTGTCTTCGAAGATTTCAGTATCGCAGTATGAATGTTCAAGACTTATCAGGAAACTTTCGAGGGAGTGGTGCCAGGGATTTCCTATTCTCCCACCCCCTCCCACCCCCCTCATCCCCAACACACACAAAAACAAACACCATTAGGTGAAAACAGTAAGGTGTTTGACGGTGTCGCATTTTTTTTAGGTTCGAGTTCGAATCTTCCATGAACCAATTGAATGACTTCATATATATACAAATATATTTTTTCGCTGATGATATAAGTTTTATTTCAGCTTGGGTGAAGGCTTGTTAACAAATTCACGCGAGAAAATTAGTAGGAGCCATGAGGAGAATTCGAACCCTCTCACCTGGTACTCCCAAGTCAACGCCCTGAACCACTATACCACGACATGGCAAAAGCACTGCAACTTGGCATTCAACTGAATCCTCTATGGTTCCCGAGGCTTCCACTGAAGCCTAATCAGGGTTTCATACAATGTCCTCTCCCCCCCTCCCCACGCGCTCTGGTTCATGGTCCGATAGTTATACCTCTAATGCTTCTCGTCAAATGACACATCAGGTTAATGTGAAATCATTGTGTATAAATTCTCATCAAAGCGAATGTGAATAAGTGTACTCAGCTCCATTATTGTAATGGTCTTCAAATATCATACAATAAGTTCAGCAAGCAGCAGACAGTAGCTAAACAATAACTTCAAGTATAAGACTAAATTCATGACCGATGTGATTACCACGTCACGGGCAAGGTGACAACAGCCTGAGTTTTTTGCGTTACGTTCACTAAAGAACTATAATATAGCCTTATAATATTTTCTGGTTGTTGCTTGAATTTATAAAATAAAAGAATTTACGAGAAGTGCAGAGATAAGGCTTAATCCCTCTATCACACAAGATAATGACGCATACTTAAGAAATAAATATTACAACACGCCAAGTCATATTTTGACATACACACACATATAAATATATAAAATTCTTTTGGGGAAAATATTATAGAGGATATTTTAATATTCAGGTGTTATATGCATGTGACTCTTTGCCATTTGACGTTATCTATGATTGAAGAGCTAAAGCACAAATATATTTACTTATATCTAAATAAATGTAAATTTATGAATGTATTTACCTAGTTGTACTCACCTAGTTGTGCTTACGGGGGGTTGAGCTCTGCTCTTTCGACCCGTCTCTCAACTGTCAATCAACTGTTACTAACTACTATTTTTTTCACACACACACACACACACACACACACACACACACACACACACACACACACACACACACACACACACACACAGGAAGCAGCCCGTAACAACTTTCTAACTCCCAGGTACCTATTTACTGCTAGGTAACAGGAGCATCAGGGTGAAAGAAACAGAGCATCTGTTTCCTCCAGCGCTGGGATCGAACCCAGACCCTAGGATTGCGAGTCCCACGCGCTATCCACTCAGGTACAGGCCCCCCCTAATGTGTTTCGTATTAATAGTAATGCCGTCTTCCATTATAATTGTTCAATGTAAATGTACAAATATTTGAGTGAGAGAGAGAGAGAGAGAGAGAGAGAGAGAGAGAGAGAGAGAGAGAGAGAGCTTGTAGAGACTTACAACCCAAAGCCACATCTCATTCCTTCTCTACAGCAGTTATTGCAAAACTGTACATAGAGCACAAGTTCGCTCCCATCTTCAGCATGCACCACTTCCTTTAATGGCTTGGTCCCATCATTAGAGCGAATTCTGGATAAGGTAAAGAACCTGAAAGGAGACTCTTCTCTAGTCTTGATTCGTAACGATAAGGAGTGTTCGCTGGCCAATCAGATATGTGTATTGCTTACTGGTTGTGTGAAGAGCTTGAACTATGAGGAGAGACTGGGAAAACTGGATCTTAATATGATAAAAAAGAGCAATATGATGAAGGTATATAAGATTCTAAAGGAAATTAACACAGTACATAAAGCAGTGCTGTGTAAATATTTGTTTGAAGCTAGAAACAGCAGAACGAAGGGTCATAAATAGAAACTACAGATATAAATGCGTCACGGTGAGATTAGAATGAATTTTTTCGGTGATAGTGGGGTCATTAAGTGGAATATATTAGACGGAGAATTGGCTAAAGCTAACTCAACACATTATTTTCAATTAAAATATGAAAAAAACGTAAGAACTGAGTCACTATATTTATCTAAGAACGATCGATAGGCGGAGTTATTAGCAAGTTCATTACTGTGTACACACACATACACACCATAGGGACGTTAGAAAGAACATTTTCAGTGTCAGAGTAGTTAACAAGTTGAATGCATTAGGCAGTGATGTGGTGGAGGTTGACTCCATACACAGTTTCAAATGTAGATATGATAGAGCCCAGTAGGCTCAGGAATCTGTACATTAGTTGATTGACGGTTGAAAGGCGGGACCAAAGAGCCAGAGCTCAATGCTCGCAAGCAAAACTAGGTGAGTACAAACACACACACACACACACAAGACCGCAGCTGGTATAAGTATACTTACACCCGGACAGACACCCATACAAGTCTTCCTGTCAGTTGTGTATCAGCATAAGAAAATAATAAAGTGCTCTTGCTTGTTTTTTATCCTGTTTCTCTGATCGCGACCACAAGGTCGTTAATCACGCCGCCTTGTGCCACAGAAGCCGGTCATACCAACAACAGCCGCTTGGGCCTCTATGTCGCAGAGGGCTTCATAATGTAAATGATGAATCCCTGTTCTTCCATTCTTGTTGCGGGAGAACACACAGTCCATTCATCAGAGGTCCCGGACCCGTCATTACTCCTCCGGGCGGCTGCCCTCTGCAGCGCCACGGAGGGGACAGCTACACTTGCCCATGTACTTCACTTATTCCGTAGCTAATTCCTCTCTTCGCCCATTTCATCTTTTTGTCTGATTTAACCGTCCTATTCTTTCATTCTATTCTCATCTGTTTTCACTCATAATGTACGTTCATTTTTAGGCGGTGTCGATAAATAGGTCAATATTCTAGAGCTTTAGTGATATTAATACCACAGCAATATTTTGTTTTCTAACAAAAAAAAGTATCAATCTCGATAGGCTAGATTGTTTTTCTTGTTTCTTTCGCTTCTGGTTATGCAAAACCACTCAAATTGTTCGCTTGAGAATTTTGTTTTTCTTCTGTTCCGGAGTCAGTATCTCTCTCGGTGTCACATCTCTGGACAGGTCCCGGACGAGCTCGTCCTGAATCGGTGTCACTTTTGTATCATTTCATATGTATGAGCCGAGTTATATATTTCCCCTTTTTTGTTTCTGTGTATCAGCTATCTCCAGTATAAATTCTTCCTCTGTGTTAGCGTATCGTCGATGTTGTAGTGACAGTTAACTAGCCACATTTCGATGCAATGAATTACTCTTTCTCTCCTTCATAAACATTTTAGTCTGTTCTTGTTCATTAATCATTGTTTCTTATAATTCTTATATCTTCCGTATTTCTGCTCTTTCTGTTTTTTGTTTTGCATTGCCTTATGGGTATGCATTAGCGTCTGCCTCATTATTATTGACGTTTCATTAGCTTTCAAGCTGGGAATTATGTCACCAACTTGTAGTTAAATATCTGTTGGTATTAAAAACAATTAACTCCAGAACAAATTGAGCGAAATATAATTACTCCTTTATATTGCTCTGGTCGCAACAGTTGATATCAGGTACTGATACCTGATCCTCACATCTGACCGTATAGGAAGTGACAACGTCTCGGTCCGTCCTGGACCGTTATCACCTCATTAACATACGGCTTAATAATGGTCCATTATGGACAGAAACGTTGTCACTTCCTTTACTTTTAGACGTGTGGAATGGGTGTCAAACCTTCAGGCAAGATATTGGGACTTCCCGTCTGCATTTGACACTGAATATGCACAGCAATATTGATATACAACATAATTTATTATCCACTGTATATCCTGAGTTGTCTATGAGCTTTAATATGACTTAATTTGGGAGTCATTATGAAATTCGACACATTTATCGTTTCCTAGGTGGCTACTATTGTGGTATGGTTTCCTATAGCTTGGAACACGTAGCCTGTTTAGCTTATCGAGGTTCTCCATAGGCCAACGATTGAGCTTCTGCAGGATGCAACCCACAACAGTTCCTATTAACTGTTACGTGCATAGTAACACCAGGCTTAAGTATAGGTGGTAAACCTCTGATTCTGACCGGTAATCAAAACTGGAACTACTTGGGTGTGACTTTGCAGGTCACATAAAGACTCTGCTTTGTATCTTTGTTATTCCACAATTTGTATTGAAATTCCTCATAAAATGTCAACATTTCTTCTTTCCTGGGTGTGGCTGAATAGGTAAAAGCAACTGTCTGATTTTGGCTCGATGAGGACAGGCAATCACGTAGATACACAAGGCAATCACAAGGATTTCTGAAGACTCTTTTCTAGTTATATCTGCTGTAGCCGCTGCAACGGCTTCAGCAGATAAACTGTTCAATGTTGAAGAATAATTAAGGAAAATTAATTATCTATCAGACTTACTGGTATATTTATACTAAAAATACATACAAACGGGTTTAAAGAAGTTCTCTCACTTATAACTGTCAGCAGCAACAGAGGCAAACAAGAATTTAATATGTGACTGAATTCGTAAAATTAATTTCTTCTCACATAATACTTTGGAAGGAAGCCGGATACCCGAGAAAATGCTGGCTGGCTTGACCTAGACGAAGTACAGGAACGAAACCTCATCTGGCTTTCAAAATCCATCGTACAGGTATATTTTTATGATTTGCGTTTCTTGTAGTTCATGCAAACTACTATACACTCATGTTACATATTTAAGCTTATGTATTTTTCGTCATTCAGATATTGTTATATGTTTTCTCTAAAGTCTCACCACCATAATCTCAATCAATAAGTTTCTTGCAGCTGTATAATTGCTTATCCCAGCCACAACTAGCATTGCATGTAAAAAAAAATTACAAATAAAGCAAAAACAACAAAAATCACAGAATGGTAGTGAAAGGTTACGATAATTTTGAGTCCTAAGAAATTAATTAAAGAAAGTGACCACCACCTATGAATATGACACAAGGGATGATAACACAAGAAATGTATTAAAAGAAAATTACACCAGCCCGTTCAACAGGACCTCTCAACCCACTAATGATGTTGAAAATGAGATTAGGCAAGAAAACCAACACATGTGCTCTGATGTCTCCTCTAATGATTTCCTGCATGAAACGAGTGTTTTTGTTAATACATTTATCTGGGTCTCATGTCCACGGCAGATCACCACCGAGTCAAAACACTTCCTTGCTGGTTTCAATCCCATTTATAGGGAGAGCACAACTGTAAATAAAGTTTTTGATTTCAAACAAATCTCCTTCATAAGGCGTAATTTTTCTCATACTTTTCAGTTCGCTTACTAGGAAAAACATTATATGAATATTGAAATTATGCATTATTATTCATTTGATCAGTTGAAATCTATATTTAGGCGCTTATTTATCTTTTGATAAAGCTTACAACTATAATGTCTTAATATATATGCTTTTCAATATCTCCCTGTCTTATATCAGTATAGCAAGGCTGTTCTGGTCAGTCTTTGTTTTTTCTTGTTGGGTTATGAAGCTATCCACTTGACAGCTGCGCCTTGATATACGTGAGAAATGGAAAATAAACATTATCTAAATTTTTATTGAAACAAATATGTATTATTTTTCTTTACTTCAGCTGGGTGTCAAGGAATAAAATTTAATCTTTAATTATTAGGCGTGATCATACCAGTTAAATGCTCAGTATTGAATTTAGTCCATATATTGTCTCGTGTAGGGACAAATTGTACATTTTCCAGGCGCAGTTAGACGGATAAAGTTGAGGTTAACGAAAATGTGCCAAAATTGTACCTTCGTAAATGTTCCAGAGAAAAAATTTTCAGTTGTAAATATCCTCTTTTATACCACTGAGATATATTGAATTAAAATAAGCGGGGCTTGAAACTATTTTGTTTTGCGTAGAAGTGTTCCATAAAAACACACACTGGTTGCTTCTTCGGGCACTCTTAACGACCTTAAACCTGGTCTGATGACTTCTTGCTTCTGGGAAACAATGATTGACTGTAAAATGTTGGATTCTGCAGCATAGGAGGGACACAAAACCTTGTGGTAATATGCGAGTCATTGATAAAATATTTTATACATATATTTACGTCAGTCTTAATAAAATCAGCTAAATATTTTAACAAACTTTTAAATAAAGTAATCGCAGGGGCAAATGAAATCTCAACTCATCTGGAATGCTTGAACATTTTGCATACAGTTATATTTAGCAATTAGCTATTCATTAATGAAGATGTAATAATATTGGAAGTTTCCTATTCCAATCTGTGTTTAAAATGAGTTTACTAATTTATCTTCTTTCGGAAGAGTGTGGCGTCGAAATTGATCTCTCTGGCTGTCAGTAATATGATGCACTTCTAGTTCCTTGATTAATAACCTAATGGAGGGAGTTAAGGAAGTAGCTTAATGTTATGAGTGCATTTTGTTGATTTTGTAAAATGCACTCAGTCCAGCAAACGGCGGTGAAGAGCCTGAATGAATATATAACTTTGTGTCGGGAAATTAAAGTATATTTCTCACAAGATGTGTGGCCTTGTCTTAAATTTGATCAAACTATTTTTGAAAATCCCTTGATAAGGAGTCTTATATTAGTAGTGGGTTCTCCTTCGTGGCTTTTATATGTGAGCTGTAGAGTGATAAGCACCTCAAAGCATCTAGGTGATGCGCGACTCTCAATACACATGCAAATTTCCCATCACAAACAGCTGCAACATCTTTCATGTTTCCAGTAAAGGACAGATTTTCATTAATCTCGACGCTTAATGTATTAATCTGTATGTTATCTATCAAGCTTTCCTCGTCTAGACTTATTATAAGATGAGATATATTATTATTGCTTTTATCCCTATTATTATTATCATATAAGAAAATAATAATAATAATAATATTCTGTTGTTGTAGGGTTATCTATATCAGTGCAGGTTTGCTTGAAATTTACTTGATACCATTTTAATATATTTTTTAATCATTTGCAAGTCTTTTTAATTGTTTGTGCTTGTATGTTTTGGTTGCCAACAAGTACCTCAAGAAATTCCATAATTTAGCCTTTTATGGATTAAATGAGGTTCGAAAATCACGCATTCGTGCGAAGAAAACATCTGGCTGATGGTTACATGCAGGACCACTTGGTTGGTGTCTTTTCTCGATAAAAGAAGTAGTAGAGAAGATTAGTGTGAGGTATGACTCTTGTGGACTCTGTTGTAAAATATAAACATTTCAGTCACATCTCTTCTCTTCTGGATTCAGGTGAATTACGAGTAGGTTCAACTAGAATTGTGGCCTTTCCATATTTGAAGAAAACTTCAAGGCTGAAACACTATTACAGTATATCGTTCAACAATGCAGCAATTGTTCTGCTGTCTTGCTATATCGAAAACAGTCTTGTCTGCTTGCTGGAAAGGTATCTAAAGTCACTCTGTCTTCATATATTTATGAAAATAAATCAATCATCATGACAAGTGGTTTTAATTTGGGTATATGGTCTATCAACTACACTATTAAGGCTCTGACACAAGCTTACCGATCAACCAGCACCTACACTTTGGGCCTGAACATGGATTAGAACTAAAGTAAACTCTCAGAATATATATATATATATATATATATATATATATATATATATATATATATATATTATAAAAATAATATATTATAATATATATATTCTTTATAATTAAAGAAAATTAAGGAATTAAAAAAATTAAGGAAAATTATATTCTTTATAATATTCCGAAAAATTGGGTAAAACTCTTGATATTTAAATTCTTGAATATGAACAAATTAGAGGAAAAAATAACGTTAGAGAAAATTAATGGGCAGGACATCTAAATACATAAATTAGCTAAGTGATTTGTTCGTTCACGTCTAGCACACATGCATATATATTTCTTTCCATTTAATAATTAGTTTCACTTTCTGAGCAGCGCAGACTATCAATTTCCACACCCGGAAAGTGAATACTCATTACAAATTGAATTATTATATTGCCTTTTTTCAGGGAGAACTCTATTAATTTTGAAATAAATGTAGCAGAAGAAAGTGCAGCAAGAAGAAGAGGTCATGGGAGCACCTGTGAGAACATGTGAGTGCATGGAAGTCCTTGATACTGAATTAGAGTTCATTGGAGTTATATTGGTGTTAATTGGAATGCATGGGAGGACAAATGGTTTAATCTGAAAAAGATAAGAGTACTTTTGAATAATTGTGAATAATCAGTTGCCCATGGAAAACCGAATACTAAAGTCCCCTGAATCTCTGATGTAGAATGTTGCCCTATTAATAAACTTCTTATCTCATTCCAAAAACTTTAGAACTGATTAAATGAAAAGAAAGAGACTTAGAAGATGAAGAAGAAGAAGAATTGCAAGAAAGGAGGAGAATGGGAATAATTTAAATAAACAGGGGAAGAGATAAGATAAAATAAACATATCCAATAGGACACTCAAAGTATAAATTGAAACGAGAAGTTTGTGAGTTAGAGAAATTAAGAGATGTAGGGAAAGAAATAGAGAAAGAGAGGCATGCAGACAGACAATCATACGAATAGACAGACGGACAGAAGTAGAGACAGGCAGAGTGAGAGAGAGAGACACACACACACATACCAGACGGAGGACGAAAGTGCCACATCAAGTGAGAGTCAGTGCAAGCAAGGCAGAACAAAAATGTCGCTTCAAGTGACAAAAAACTAAACTTCTCAGGAAGAGACATTTTTAATCAGGCTGTTTAATTGAGGCAAAAGATCTCCAGGGAGATCCGAGAAGAAATTACTGGATGACGCGCAATTAATCAAGGAGGCGGGAGCCGGTTCCTTTACACAAATTACATGGTGTAATCTGCGGAATTAGAAACATACAGCCATCGTTTCCGACTGCTCCGGGAACGATTAGGTCCGCTCAAGATGGTTTCGTCGTGACAGCCCACGATGTAAAATTGCCACGATTGGCTGATCACTAATTCCAGGAGGATTTAGCTGGGGGACATTAATTACACGTGTAAGTGATTGAAGAAGCGAGCACGTTGGTGGCCGATGGAATTAATGATAATTTGTAGAGACTTACCCGGGCGCCCGCAGTGACTGACTAGCTCAGGGAGCCTGGCAGTCGAGGGTGTTACTAGGAGAGGAAATGATACAATTGTATTTTCTTTGGAGACTAAAATAAGGAAGCTAAGAAGTGGGAAGCTAATAAGTGGGTTCCATGAGTACTGGAATGCGTGAATATACTGGGGGTCTTTGGCAGCTGGGTTGGGTACTGGGATATTTGAGTACTAGGCTCCCTGACTGCTGGATGTTTGTGGATTTGGCACTCTGAGTACTGGACTGTCAGGGTACTGGGCTGAGTACCGGCATCAGGACGTGTGGCTAGTGGCAATCTGTGTGTTGACAACTGAGAAGAAATTGTTACGTACATAACGGGTAGTGTTGATTCTTTTTAAATAAGTCATTCCGGTTTGTAAAATCGATTTTTTAGCTTTATACTGATAATGATAAACATTTACCGTGTACTCTATATATATACTCATGCCTACATGCCAAATACATGTATCGATATGTGGAGGGAATACATATTTCTTGACCCGAAACAACGTGTTCATACTCTGATGTCCTTAAGACTTAAAGTATTGTTAACTACGAGTTCGTTATGTCTATACGCGTCTAATGTGCTTTAATTCAATACTGTTTCCACTAATTGTAACTTAGGAAAATTATTATCAAGGTAAATTATTATTAAGGTAAATATATTTACACAAACAGGTAAAGAGGAATGCAAAGTATGAAAACGATCTGACTCCCAAAGGCAAGGAGCAGCCAAAACTGGCCGACCGCCTCATCAAGAGAAGGATGTCTGTGAATGATTAAGTAATTAGACTAAACAAAATAGAGAAGGCACAGAGTGAATGAAGGAGAAGCACGCGAGACATCGACAAAAGGTTTCAGTAATATTTTCAACCATGAGTTGCCCCAGGATGTAAGATGGTAAGACTAAAATTGTATATCTGGAAATATAAATGAGTAAGATTTCATCATTGAACCTGAACGAAATTGAAGACTCCGTTTATTTCTAATACAACTAATATTTTCCCAAGGTTACAGCTGTTTAATTAAAGAGACTCTTTGGAAGGACTTCCTTCATTGTTTGCTCCTAAATTCCAGAAGCCAGTTTTACGCAGCGGAGGAAAAAACAAACAGGAGAGAGAAAGATGTGAAGGACAGAGACACTTTGATAATTAGCGAGGCTCTTGATTAACCCGAGTAATTTAAGAGGCAATTAGCCTACTACTGAAGAGCCGGTAATGACATAGTGTTCTACCCCATAAGTCAGGCACCGGCCGTCCTAATGCTACACTCTTGACATGGGGTCACTACTGCAACACACACACACACACACACACACACACACACACACACACACACACACACACACACACACACACACACACGCACACACTCACACACATATATACATACACACACACTGTTCGAAGCAAGAACAACTCTATACAATAAGCTCACGTAAGAAGCCAGCCAAGGACATTCACATATTAACCAGTGTAAGAAATAAATTATCCAGTGAGAAGAGGGTGAGTCAGAGGAACGCTCCAGGGTTAGAAGGACAACACATCACAATGGTTCTGAGTAGACATCGTAACGAATTATCAGTGACTTCACGGAGAGGTGGGGGATAAGGGGAAGGGGACCAGGAACCGGAACTCTTATCACAACAAACACCCGAACATTCATATATAGAAGCATACTCTACCAACAACTGCTAACACTTGCCGGGTACAGACACCCCCCACAACACCTAATAATACTTGCCAGATATACAATGCTCACGCAGAATGATCCTCTGTTTTCATTCACGGAACTCTTCACGCTGTCTCCTGTCCACGTCACGTACATCCAAGAGTTAAATGGCAATGTTCTGGATCCGGACTTCTTCTATTGATACTTTTATCCAAAGCGTGTCACCTACGCTGCTTACTCTCGCCCATTACCCATTGGACAAGCCGAATTACGGAAGAGAACGCCGTGCGGAACATTCTACTGAGCTTTATAAGCGCTCCTGACGTTGGTGCACAGGGCCTGGGAGTCACAGTAGGCTGGGATGGGTTTCACGGTTCGATGAGAACTTGTTCTAGTGTGTTTGTGTGTATTTACTATTTGTATTTATTATTTGTGCTTGCAGGATCGAGTTGTTAATGGTTGGATCACGGTTTTTTTAATCCTCTGTCGTGGCCAAACATTTAGCCTCTCTGATTCACTGCACTGGTCTCACTCCTACACTGAAAATTTTTATTTTTTGCATCGCTGAAACTCATCCTAAGTTCATAGTTTAATAGAACATAGTGTTGATAATGCTGTAAAGAAACCTTAAGTTGAGAAAAGATTTGGTTGAAGATGATTATTTGACGGTAAGAGAATGATAAGCTCTGAGTTACTTGTTTTTCCCCGTATATTCGTCATACCTGTTTATGCTAAGTATTCAGATTTTGCTGTCTTAGTAAGAGTATTCTAAGCACCCATTAGGATTGAAACATGTCGAATATAGCTTACCTTATGGAACATGTCGAATATAGCTTACCTTATGGAACATGTCGAATATAGCTTACCTTATGGAACATGTCGAATATGGGGTCAAACACACACACACACACACACACTTCACTTTTCCAGTGTAGGGTGTGTATGTGTGTGTGTGTGTGTGAGAGAGAGAGAGAGAGAGAGAGAGAGAGAGAGAGAGAGAGAGAGAGAGAGAGAGAGAGAGAGAGAGAGAGAGAGAGGTGGGGTAAAGAAAGAGGAGACGCAGGATTTCTCTCACCTGTACCCGCCAGTGGTTAGCCAAAAGAGATCAGGGGGGGGGGGATGGTTAGTTTACGCCCGGCAATGGGAGGTGTGGTGGTTGTGTTATTGCCGATAATTAAAGGCTTCACCAACCGTACTGTTGTCGAACACATGATCCAGCCTCAGTCTTACCCTTTTTTCGGACTCTGACAGCTGCCTTCATGTGTGTGTTCCGCGACAGACCTGTCAACCACAACACCTGGATATTTCCCTTATTTAGCGTTCCATTTCTTTGTCGTCTCACCTCAATGATTAAGATAAATGATGTTATTTTTTATTATGTTGTTCTTCAGTTCCCCCCAAAAATAGATATGTTGACGAGCCTAAGTGAAGCTGTCGATGAAATGTGTAGATCGACAGCAAAAGTGTAGATCGACAGCAAAAGTGTAGATCGAGCCTTAGTGTAGCTGCATCGATCAAAAGTTCCTAATAGAGCATAAAGTCAATAACCTCACGAAAGTCTAAACACCTCAAGATAACCCTATTTTTGAGGATATGGGTATCTCTTTCCGCACAGGTTTGCTCTTCAAGAAAGACGGGTCTCCTGGTATTTAAGATGACTGAAGAGATGGTCAACCCTCCCGCTCATAGTGATTTCACTGTTCTGATTTCTAAATGTCATTGACTAAATCTGAACATCTTGAAATGTATTTTTTTTTTTTTTTTTTGCGAAAATGAGACCCGATTGGAACCACTCCGAGTCCTCAACTCAACTGTTCATTAATTTTCTTCTTCTCGAAGAATGTCGTTAAGCAAAAACGTGTTTCATTTACTATCTTGAATATATTTCAGCCCGTTATCACCAACAAAACAAAATGTTCACTCCATGCAGCCACCAAACCCCCTAACCCCCTCCCGTTTATGAATGGAAACGCGCTTTATACACAACTTGTCCTCAGGCCAGGCTCGTTGAGGCGGCGGCCGTTCCTACAAGACACATTCATCGAGTCTGACAGTGTACTTAAAAAAGTTTATTCTTATATATAATTTAATATTTTGATTAATGTTCAATGTATAGTTAGCTATAGGTTAGGTATTTAGGTTCTGATAGCGATTATTTGTATTTGAAATACGTGAAGGAGGCATTTACAGAGTTGCTTTTCGAAAAGATGTTGTCAGCGAAGCACTGTTAAAATTGCAAGTCTGTAAATGCTTTACCTAAGTACTTCAAACACAAAAAAATCATAAACAGAATTAAAAAAACCTATTTAAATACATTCAACAAAATGCTGAGAATTTAATGGAGCAGTTTGGTCACTTAACCCACTGATCAAAATTGTTCCGCACTCAATATTTATATTATTATCATATATATCAACTTCGTGTTACTGTATTCTGTGTGTTATGAAGAACAAACCACGTTTATCAGCACCAGAGTTACAATTGTCGAAGACAAATAATATGTTCATCTGTTTGATTATGTCATATTTTACAATCTCATTCACTCGTGTGATAAATGCCTTAATGCCGACATGATAAGTTGTTCACCTGTGGTGAATGTTCTTATAATGATAACATTTCAGTCAGTATCCCGCAATATATCCGCTGTTTATCAACATCTTTGATTTATGCAACTGGAATATAGCATTTTATTCAAATCCGATTGTGATGTAGAGTAGCTATGTAGCATGGTCCAATGCAACTAACGAAGTGTTCGTAAGACCGCTCGTAACAGCTGTCTATCTCATAAGTAGCTATTTACTGCTAGGTGAACAGGCGCATCAAGTGAAATAAACTTTTCTCATTTATTTCTTCCTGGGCCTGGAATCAAACCCGGAGTGTTTGGTATACGACTCTCGAGCGCTGTCCGCTCTTCCGCGAGGACCTTTGTGCATGTGTGTGTATGTGTGTGTGTGTGTGTGTGTTTATATGTCTGCGTATGAGCATATGCGAATATTTGAATATTAGAAAAAATAGAGAACGCAATTGAGCGTAATAAATCCAAAACTTTGTGTACCACATACTAAAAAAAATATTAAATGAACACAAGGCAACGAAGCGTCATGAACCATCTCATGCCGTTACTCAAATCAGTACACACATGACCATTATCCCCCCTAAGATCAGCGCCGGTTGACGTACGACAGTGTGTATAGCCGGCGCGCAATGACTAATGTACTTACCTTCCTCTTATCTTATGCAGGAAGCTGCTGGCAAAGCGAATAAATTATGCGTACCTGAATCGACTGTCCAATAGTGATCACAGTGGCGGTCATAACACAGACTTAGTGCTACACTGCGGGTGCGTTTAGTACACTGGTGTCATCATTAGCATGCTGCTGAGATGTGAGGCCGCATTTGTTAGTAGCGTTGGAGGTTTATATTGTGTCTGAATAAGGGTGAGTGTGGCTTGACGGAATGTGTGGGGTGTTCTAAATGCCCGGATGTTATTCCGTTACATTCGCGTTTCTGACCTTCAGGTAAAGATATTAGGGATAATAATATATGTATGTTTTTGGGATTGTTAGGTTTTTCTCCGTTTCAACTGCACCCGCAGATTATCCATTATTAATTGATAACTTATGTACTTGGAATATTTAGGGTGAAGTGAATGTCATGTGAGGTAGGAGAAACATATTCAGAGTTTAAGCTCTGTTTGAATGTACATTATTATGCTGATTAGAATAATTAACAAAACTTGAACTATAGACCAAGCAGCTAAAATAAAATTGTATTTTATTGTAAAATTGCATTCTGAAGAATCATAATAGTAAGGGACACTAAAACTCCACGTGATTGACACAGAAATAAAATAGCTAAACATATAAGCAAGAAAAATTTACAGAACAAATTATTACTAATTTTGTCAAGGATAAATTAGGGGGTTGCACTAAGATATTGATGCTAGATGATGAAACAAACGCATACACTTGTGTATACGTGTGTTTTGAACAGAATGTTCAAAGTTTTTAACAGAATGCGTTTATGTGTTTTGAACAGAACAGAATGCATGTATGAGTGTGCATTTTATTTTTAAGTTTGAGCAAAATTTGGTGTTACGAGAACAGAAGACAATAATTTAAAGGAAGAACAGATTCAATTAAACTAGCAGGTGAGGTGATAACCTCAGGTCAACAGCAGAGCATGAGGTAAAGTGAGGTAATTATGAGGTAAAAGCGTTAGCACATGGAATGGATATCTGGAGAGGAGAGAAGAATAGCCCAAGCTACTCTATCCTTTTGAAAAGTACCTTATTGTCTCAATAAACATACTTGAACTTGAAGCAAAAATAGGACTAAAAGAAGTACCGGTACCCAACCACTTGGATCACTGTGGATCGAACGCTGACCTGCAAGAAGCAAGATCGTAGCTCTACTGACCGGTCCAAGTGGATGGAGGAGAAAATTGATATTCCGGCTCTGGAGCATCCTGCTTTTCCCAGGTCAGTTGTGGCTAGCCAGCCCGGCTTGGCGCCCTCCCCCTCCCACCCTACTGTGCGGCTGACCATTTATGTTATTAATGCGCTGTACATGTGTACACTAAATTGGTGTAGAGTAGATAAAATGGTTTGATCTTGAGTTATCTATTCGTCGCCAGTCGCCTTCCCAACAGCGAGAGGCTATTAAGATTAACCTTAACAGTGTGGCTAATGGGTTGTTTGCATAGAAATAAATCCATTGGGGTTGTAATCTGCTCTTGTTAGAGTCTGGATAATAGAGAGCAGAGTCGCCATGGGATGCTTGAAAATTCTTGTGCAAACGCTGTAGAATGCACAAGTTATTGTTAAATGGTATGTTACTCTTCTTCACGGGTTTTATTTGATATTATTCACTGCAAAACATAATCCTTTGTATTCTTGTTTTGCGTCATTATGCAATCGAAGCTATTGTCCCAACAACTCTTTCGACCTATGCAATAAAATCACAATGCTTTCATGTATATATATATATATATATATATATATATATATATATATATATATATATATATATATATATATATATATATATATATATATATATATATATATAAAATATAATGTGTGTGTGTGTGTGTGTATAGGAAACAAGGAATAATAATCGTATGCAGGCGATGAGTCACAATAACGTGGCTAAAGTAAGTTGACCAGACCACACACTAGCAGGCGAAGGGAAGTCGACGACGTTCCGGTCCGTCCTGGACCATTCTCAATCGTCTTGAAAATGGTCCAGGACGGACCGAAACGTCGTCGTCCCTTCACCTTCTAGTGTGTGGTCTGGTCAACAAAATAATAATCCTGAAAGTAATAACAGTAGTAAGATTGAAACAGGTTCTCGGCGAGGAACTCAGAAGCGTTCGTTTTCTATTGGATCATTACCTGTGAGGCGTTGTATTCACCACCTTCTACCGTGATCAGCGGGGTCTCTTTATTTTCTATTAATATTTGTTTAGTTCATTCCGCAGGCATTATTTCAAGAACATTTAATGGCTCTTGATTATGTTATAATGAAATATATTTTATATTTAAATATAAACTTTTCATTAATTTTTTGTTATTTTGCACCTCATACCCATTTTGTGGGCGATGGTGGAAAGGGTTACAGAGGCACATAATGGTTATATATATATATATATATATATATATATATATATATATATATATAATATATATATATATATATATATATAATATAATATAGGGTCTCTTGTTGTTTGAATTAGCCTAGAATCCAGTTCCTTCAAAAAGTTAGTGGCACTCTTATCCCAGACGCCAAGTGTCTCAGAAGCAATTTGGACAAAATTGTAGTGGTGATCCAGGTCACTGTACTTACGGGATTTGGCTAATTCCCTGTGAGTGGCAGCACCATCCGGTTGTACAACACTAAAGTCAATGTAGGTGTTAGGCAGGGTTGATTCACACGTGTAGTCCACATACCAACTGCTTGCCATTCTTCCAGGGGTTCACTGTGATACCATCTGGGCGACCAATAAGAGTAGCAGAGTTAAGATGCATTAGGTAACGGGGCTCTCTCTCGGATGGGCATCCAGCTGTGGGAGGCTGGATGGGTTGTAATTGACGCAACTAGAGACCCTAGAGCCGCCAGATTTCTCTCTTAGCGCCTTAGTGGGGCGATCCAGAGAGGAAAGACTCACTTCATCCATGGTTCCTGCCCGCCATCTGAGGAGCTGGAGGAGCTCTACAACCTGTGACAAGTAGCCTTGTACCCTGGATGTAACCAATGTTGTAACCCTTTTTGTGCAATGAAATAGAAAAGAAAATATCACAGTGTTCAGTGAGGATCCACAAGGTCTTCTCTGAGTACTCTTTATTTTCTTCTCCGAGGCTATGGGTTCCTACAATTGCACCACCCTTATATATATATATATATATATATATATATATATATATATATATATATATATATATATATATATATATATATATATATATATATATATAATATTACTTATTATACTGATAAGGAATTCGTGTTATGGGACGGGTATTACCAAAGCACAGGTTCCTTTGTTGTCCAAACGGCAACTCCTCGTCACGTACCAAGAATAATTACGTGAGTGAAGCTCCACAGAGAATTGTTTAGAGCAGACTGTCTCTCGCCAACACTGACGACGAGTGTGTATGCTCACCTATTTGTACTCACATATTTGTGCCTGCCGGATCGAACATTGACTCTTGGATCCCGCCTTTCTAGCCATCGGTTGTTTACAGCAATGACTCCGGTCCCATTTTCCCTATCAAATCTAGTTATAAACTTATGAATGGAATTTGCTTCCACCCATGTGCATCCACTCTGATCGTGATTGTATAGAAGTATGATAAGAGCTCCCACAGTCTTGCTTGTAACAATTATCGGCAATTGTTTTTTCTTTCAAGAACCAGTAGCATGAAATTTGTTTTCTCCGAGTAGTTATATTGCTCACGTGTGTAGGTGAGACTCTCGGGCCTTTATGTTGAGGACTGATTCACCGGTTTATTATTATGTTGATGTTCCGAATATACTCTAAATATCGTCACATTTATCTACACTGAAAGTGCAAACATTGAAAATTTCTTTATATTTAACATTTATCCATAATGTTTTTTGTAGCAAGTTGTTAAGTGTTGGGTATACTTCACCGGGAGTAGCAAGAGAACCGGAGAAAGCCACCCTGGGAACCACGACTGTACGAGTTAATTCCTTGTTTTGTTGACGATGGATATAATCCCCAAGCTAGACACAATAACCTGGCTGAAAATATGATGACCAAACCACTCATCAGAAACGTAAGAAACGATGACGTTTCGGTTCGTCCTGGACCATTATTAAGTCGTGTATTAATCGTGTCGTGCAATGTTCTTTCCAATAATTTGTCTGAAATAACTAAGTACTTATAGTATGATGATGCAGAATAATATATATTAGGAAGGATAAACGTAAGAATATATTTATAATTTGTTTGTCAGTTTTGGGCAATTTCGGCAAAACACTTTGATTTTTTATTAATATAAACTGATTTTTGACTATCAGACCAGCCAAGGAAATAAATTACAAATCAGAGTATCTTCACGCTTCAGCAGTTGTCCAAGTATATGTAAAGAATCTCTATGTAGTTTGATTCTATGTCTTCGTCTGTTCCTGCACGAAGAGGCACAAAACGGTGTTGTAATTTATTTTTACTCTGCACATTCTTGGACGGCACCTCTGAGCATTGACGTGTTCCTCTTCGCAACATATATCATTAACGGGAAAAATAAATGCCTCATTTTGAGAAAATAATTGTTATATTAACACAAAGTAGCAGGAAAATACACGTCTCTGAAAAGAAAATATTGAAATCTTTTGTGATCACTAGAGAATAACATTAACAGAATGCGCGCTCGAGATGACAAAATTTCAATATAGAGAATCTTGAGTTACTGTTATTTATATTTGATTTCTCAGAAAGCAATTCAGTAAATAAATTTATGCTGAATTATTATTAGAAGTTAAGCGGTAAAATATTATGTACTGACAAGACAAAAATAGACTATCAAATAATATACATTACAAATCATTACTTTGTAAGTTTTATCTAAGGTAAACGTCGTTTAAAATGTTTAAATATTTTATTTCTCAATTTTTTCCCAAAAACGAAACCACATGGAGGTCTTGTGTCAATTATGGGTCTCCTCTATTTAGCGTCTTTGTGTGGAATGAGTTATTGAGGTTAACCTCTGCCTCGTTTGAGGTAAAACCATAATTGTCTTCTTTTTCTGACTCAACTATTGTCGTTTTGCAATTTTCAGAAGTCAACTGTGCTTCCTGGGTCACTGACGGTGCTTTGACGTGGAGTCTGTATAGAGAAAAATGTTTCTAAAATACCAGTGCATGTAGCAGATCAGTTCATCAGGGAACTTGGGTACTCAACTATTTGTACTCACCTAGTTGTGCTTGCGGGGGTTGAACTTCGGCTTTTGGCTGCCCCCTCTCAACTATCCTATCAATCAACTGGTGTATACATTCCTGAAGAATCTGGAACTTGTTTATATATATATATAATATATATATATAATTGTGTGTGTGTGTGTGAGAGAGGAAATATTGAGGTTAGAGAAGGAGGAAAAGGGCTCGCGTCCCTGGATTCTCCTGCAACATAGAGTATCCACTGGACCATGATGAGCTAAAAGAATCACAACCACAAAATTTTATCTCGGCTAAAACGTCAACGTTTTATTGTAGATCAATGACGTTACTGTAATTTTATTGTTCATTGACTAGAGCGTAAGGTGGTGACTATCTCTACCTGCGCCTGTGTGTGACTGTCATGGAAAAATTTGGATTTGTGTATCAAACAGGTGTCTTTCATACTATATATAAATTCAGTATATATTCTGGTTGTGACAAAATTAGCTCATCATGGTCTAGCTGGTAGTGCGTGTGTTTGGAGAGTCCATAGAAGCTATTTCTGTCCCTCTCCATATCTTAAATATTTTCTCAGATGTATATAACATTAGATTTTAAAGCAATAGCTTCGGCTCCTGGCAGCACACTGGTCAGAGCCCCGTTGGGAATTAAGGACACTCATTCATTTAAAAATAAATGACTTGGAGAGGCTGGAACGGAGAATATGAGATGTGGGTGCCAATATTTTATGTATCTTCTCAAAATACGCACGATAACCCTTTTTTAAAGTCGTATACTTCTGTAGTTGACATTCACGAATTCACTAATCCTTTCCCATAAAGATAACCAATATGGCCACGCAAATTATTCACTTAGATTTTTGGGGGTGATGGGTTTCTGAACTCAGCTGGACCGGAGGGAAGGGAGGGAATTATTCTGAGAAAGCGCCAAGCAATTACAACTATATAGCACTGGGAAGGAGTCAGGATAAGGAATAGGGATGGAACGGGGGGAAAGGAACATTGTGATGTGGATGAACATTTCTAGTAAATTTTCATACATACTTCCGTGAAAATAAACATTCCATCCATCTGTACTCTATCCGATATTTCCTTATTAACGCGACTCAATAGCTCGGTCGATAGAGCTTCGGCCTCACAATGGGGGTTCACGGTTCCAGTCGCCTAGAGCCCAGGTGAATATAATATTTCTGCTGATTTGGTTAATAAAGGGTTTCTGCAGTCCTTTATAACTTTCATTGGGATTCATGATGCCAAGATTATTCAAGGAGTCACCCCTTGGAGTTAACTTCTTCAGATTACTCGCTTCGCAAAAAGATTACAAACAATCTTATAAGTATTCTCCAAATTTTTATTTAACTTTGCATGATACTCTGTCATTAATAATTTTTTTCAGTTGTATGTCCTCATCAGCATTAGAGCCCAATCAATACCAATTATAGCTGTTCAGTCTCTATACGTCAAATTAGTTCCCATTTTGTCCTCTTCTCGCAAACTTATTCTCAGGTTACCTCTTCATATTACCCTTCCACTTATGGTCAAGAGCACATCATTCATCAGTTTTCTCATGCCATAGGTAATAATTTCAGTCGAGAGTAGTAACACACTGGTGACAGTTGTTCTGATCCAAAACAATGTTCTCGAGTAGTGGAACAACTTAACACTCCAAATAATTACCCTGAATTAGGCCTCTTTGCATAGAAATTGTAATTACGGACGGCGTTCTTCCCGGAAAACTCCATTATGCAAATTATGGGAATTATCTTGTAGGTTACAAGTGCGTTACGGCGGGGAGGTTTCCGTGGTCCAGTTGTCCTCGATGGTCGAGTTGAGGAGAGCAGCTTGTAAGTGAGGTATTGGCTAGAGGAAGGGAGGGGGGAGGTAGAGGGGGGGGGGAGGGTAAGAGGAAGGAAGGGAGAGTGAGTGAGATGTGTGAGGTGAGTGATGGAGACTGAAAGCCATTGAATACATATTTACTCGTTTTACGTGGTTACTTGCGCGCGCGCGCACACACACACACACACATAAACACACACGCACACACACACACACACATAAACACACACGCACACAAACACAAGATTGTGTGTGGAGGATTGAAACAGACGATGATAGGAGGCTACAAGATGACCTGGATAGACTGAGTGAATGGTCCAACAAATGGCTGTTGAAGTTCAACCCGAGTAAATGCAAAGTAATGAAACTAGGAGGTGGAAACAGGAGGCCAGACACAGGATACAGAATAGGATATGAAGTACTTAATGAAACAGAGAGAAAGATCTAGGAGTTGATATCACACCAAACCTGTCTTCTGAAGCCCACATGAAAAGAATAACGTCTGCCGCATATGCGAGGCTGACTAACATCAGAACAGCCTTCAGGAACCTGTGTAAGGAATCATTCAGAATCTTGAATACCACATATGTAAGACCAATCCTAGAGTATGCGGCCCCAGAGTATGGAGTCCATACCTTGTCAAGTACAAGACGAAGCTGGAAAAAGTTCAGAGGTATGCCACTAGACTAGTCCCAGAACTAAGAGGCATGAGTTACGAGGAAAGGCTGCGGGAAATGCACCTTATAACACTGGAAGACAGAAGAGTAAGGGGGAGACATAATCATAACCTACAAAATCCTCAGGGGAAACGACCGGGTAGACAAGGATAAACTATTCAACACTAGTGGTACGCGAACAAGGGGACACAGGTGGAAACTGAGTACCCACATGAGCCACAGGGACGTTAGAAAGAACTCTTTCAGTGTCAGAGTAGTTAACAGATGGAATGCATTAGGCAGTGATGTGGTGGAGGCTGACTCCATACACAGTTTCAAATGTAAATATGATAGAGCCCAGTAGGCTCAGTAATCTGTACACCAGTTGATTGACAGTTGAGAGGCGGGACCAAAGAGCCAAAGCTCAACCCCCGCAAGCACAAATAGATGAGTACACACACACACACACCGGCCGGCCGGCCGAGCGAACAGCACGCTGTACACGTGATCCTGTGGTCCCAGGTTCCGGGTTCCCAGCAGCTTAGCCATCTGATTAGGCTAGGTTACATCATCCATTCCTCTCGAACACGATGCTGTGAGTCCTCAACTACAACACTGCGCCAACTGTGGTCACCTTAACCTTACCTCCTAGTGCTTCTTGTTGTGATCTCAGATCCTCTGGTCCGTAATGTGAGAAGAATCTTGAGAAGTGATTCTTGAAATTCAATTCGTAGTTGGAATATGTCACTCGAACCTGTTGCCAGGTTTTGGGCTTTCTTCTGGTGTATAGTCCCAAACATTCTGAACCATTGTGTCTTTGTATTTCAGGAGTGGCGATTAGCAATGACTTGATATTATCTCCAAAAGTAGTGTTCTCTTAGCTACACTCTTTCTCTGGTCTGGATTTTAGTAAAGAGATTTCATTAAAAGGTGGAATAATATACTAAAGATTTTTTTTAGCTTTATGATAACTGCAATTCAACAATACATATAACTAAATATATACAGAACAAATAAGTTATTCATGTTCAATGTTCACAAATTATTGTTAGTATGGATTTTATTTCTCATTAATGGAAAAAAGTTAACTGCGTGTCAAACTATTTTTTTTATCACTATACAAGAAGACAAAAAAAGAAATGCATTGTAACAATGCAAAAATAATAATGACAATTTTCACGGGCAGTTTCATCTTAGTAATATTAATTCTAGAGATTCTATCCATAACACTCATATACATGTAAATTAGAGTGCAGGTTGACCATGCACTCATTCTAAGTACCCACACGGCAACATCATTGTATTTATATATAAATTTAGACAAATCGTCACACCAGGAATAGCCTTACAAATAGGCACTATAATGGTCTTGAGTTTACAATGGTAAAATAGCTGAGAAATCAGAGATTTCATTGCCAATTGCCAACACGAATAAGGAATAATAATTTACATGTTTTTTAGTATAAATGTCTTAAAAATTCCACGTACAAATTTTAATGAAATGGTCATATTGAGATCCTTATTGCTATTCCAAACGTTAGTAGATGGAGATAACTGCTGCAAGTACATTTGCACTGATATTTGGAATGTTTTTATGTGATTGGTAATACTTAAAAAAAGTTGTAACGTCTTATTCGACAATTCATTGGACGCTAAAATAATTATTTACCAAATATTTAAGATATAATTACCATTGTAATTTATACAATGTATAAGCAATGTATTAAAAAATTAAGATTTTAATTACATATTTCGTAAACTGCCTTTCATCAAACAAAAAATGATTAAGACTACGTTTTAGTCTAAAACGATCATATAAATGACTTTACCCTTCAGTGGGTACATGAAGTAAACCCAAACATAATTTATTTCAATAAATGGGATACATTTCAGTAGCAGAATCACGTAGATGCTGTTCCTTAATATACAGGAACGCCTCATTCTTTATATTACAAATTAATCAATTTTTGTTCTAATTTGAAATTTTGTTTTCAATATCTATTATTACAATTATTTGAATGGGATCTTGTTTTATAAATATTTTTATATAAATGTAATGTGACTCTTACGATATATACCAATGATATTAATGAGTATATCTTCAAATTCCAAATTACTTTTTGTATACACATCATTACATCTAGAGCAGAAATTGGAATATATGTTGAAGATCAAAACAGAATTTCAGTTACATATGTGCACCTAAGGCAAGCCAAACATCATCAAAGTTTGCATACTGCAAAATGTTACTAATATTTTCTGGCCCAGAAAATATAAGTAACTGAATTAACCAAAAACAAATAGTGATCCCAAGTATAGTATTAGGTGCTCATAAAGTGTGGTAATGTGTCAGAGTTACAATGCTGAAGCACACACAAAAAGCTATAATTAATTCAAATGGTGGTCGTAAACTCAGTAAAATAGAAAATAACAGATCTTGACCGGTGTGTGCGTTCTCATGCCCAACGCCATGTTGAACTGCCTTTATTTCTGTTTTGTTCTGTCGCTTCTGTTGACTCCTATTGCTTCCTGTTCTTCAATACACAACAGAGACTGAAATATTAGGTAAAGTATATTATATTATATTATATTATATATATATATATATATATATATAAATATATATATATAAATATATATATATATATATATATATATATAAATATATATATATATATATATATATATATATATATATATATATATATATATATAGATTGCACACACACACACACACACACAAAGGTGATGAAAAAATATAAAGTTTTCTTTTGCAAACAGAGTCGTAGACGGTATGAACAAGATAAATAAGGGCGATGGAGGCATAAACAGTCAGTTGTTTCAAAGCGTTATACGACAAAGCATACTGGAAAGACGGGACACCACGACCGTAGCTATCATCCTGAAACTACACTTACGCAATTACACATAGATAACTAAACACACACACGCCAAAATGTTACAAACATGCACTCCAACAGACATTAATAATGCCCAAATAATTAGTAACCACCACATACCTAAAAAAAAAATTGTGCCAGCCCCTGGACAAAGGAGACCCACTTCCTTTATTATACTTAGCAATGGGCAGAGATCAACGCATAATTATCACAAAAGACCATTCGTACAAAAGGCACCAGAAGTCCGTCAGAAGCCCCCAGTCCTCTTCCTTCTATTTTCTGTCATTATCTCTGGGCGAAATAGTTAGCAGAACATGGGAAAAGACACTAGTGCGGGCAGCGTAGATCATTAGAGCAGAGTACAGAGGCAGCCATTTGTCGGAGGGGAGGGGAAGAACTAACGGAGTGGGGGATTACAGGGGAAAAGAGGATGTAGGGAAGGGGAGTGAGAAGAGGATGAGGGGATGCATAGACGAGAAGGGGAGAATGGAGAGAAGGGAGAGAAAACAGGGAGAAAGAAGAGAGGAGATGCAGAGGGGAGAAAAGAGAATGGAGAAGGGAGAAAGGAGAGCGCGTTGAATATGGTGAAGGTGAGGGAGACTAGGAAGATGCTTGAGGCGCTGCGTGAACGTGATCGACATGAGGGGAAATGAGACAGAAGGGATAGCTAAAGGAAGGCTAAAGTCTTAACCTCAGCTGTGGTAACTAAAGTGGTGCCCAGTCCCCAGCCTACACTAAAGACTAAGCAATTATGGTGGGCTTTTTGTCAAACGAAGCTGATACAAAAAAGCCCGTTCTTTCGAAAGTTCTAACGTCCCTAAAAGGACGTACTAAATTGCTCGAACGTAACCTAACCGAGGACCCACGAACTGAAAACGCAATATTACATCATTTTTGTGAGCCGCTAAGATTTTTAATACATTTTCCCTTGATGATGGTGATTTTTATGTCAAAATGCAATGTGTTATGCGCGCGCGCACGAGAGAGAAAAGCCTGAGCCCTAGTGGCATATCTTTTACTTTCTCAATAAATCAATTCTGTTTTTCGTTTGATATTGTACTTGGCGACAAGAAACTGATCCAGCATTATATCTAGATGAGTTATTATATAAAAAATAATGTAGGCAAAGCCAAGGCCATGGGAAAATTGAACTAGCATCTGATGACTCTATAGCACTACTCTACAGCCGTTCACTAGCATCTTATGACTCTATAACACTACTCTACAGCCGTTCTAGGTCAGTATTATCTACTAATTCCACTTATTTCCCAGTAATGTCACCATATAAAAAAAACAGAAGGAAAAAACTGCTAGACATGCCAGTAAGTCTCAAGAGGACCAGATTGTGCTATTATATACATTTGTTGAAGATGTACATGTTTTCCTTGTCTTACTTCAACCTCGCTCTGGCAGCTCCTGCGAAGGTGCTATCTTGAGGTTATCTTGAGATAATTTCGGGGCTTTTAGTGTCCCCGCGGCCCGGTCCTCGACCAGGCCTCCATCCCCAGGAAGCAGCCCGTGACAGCTGACTAACACCCAGGTACCTATTTTACTGCTAGGTAACAGGGGCATAGGGTGAAAGAAACTCTGCCCATTGTTTCTCGCCGGCGCCTGGGATCGAACCCAGGACCACAGTATCACAAGTCCAGCGTGCTGTCCGCTCGGCCGACCGGCTCCCAAGCATGCTAGAACCAAGCATTTTGGCGTTTGTTAGGTGGGCAAGAATTCTCATAAAGTTTCAAAAGGGTATGAAAAACGTTATTGGAAAGTTGCCTCTTCTAAGCTTGCCGAGTAAGTCGGAGAGAAAACATCACTTTTGTGAGTCGATTTCATATCAAATTACGTCCAAATTTGGCCATAGCGCGCTTACGAGCGAAAAGTGACGTTATTTTTAAGAGGACGGGTTGAACTGAGATCTCATACCTTGAGGTTACCTTGAGGTGCTTCCGGGGCTTAGCGTCCCCGCGGCCCGGTCGTCGACCAGGCCTCCTGGTTGCTGGACTGATCAACCAGGCTGTTGGACGCGGCTGCTCGCAGCCTGACGTATGAGTCACAGCCTGGTTGATCCGTCTTCTCATTAAGAAGGTTGCGTTGCATCTAATTGCTAAGAGAAGTGTATCACTTTCCATCTCTCAATTTTAATTTTTTCTCAGATAATATTGAACATCTTCACTAATTTGGGTTTCCTGTCCACCGTAGTTATGTAAAGTTGATAGACAGAAGTTTTGACAGGGCCGCGCAGGTAGTTAGAATTATGTAAATTATCGCGCTCCGAAAACACTCGGTCTACTCCTCGCGAATCTTGGGTTCGAATCCTGACCAGGGAAAATTGACTGGGCAGCAGTCCTTAACCATTCGAACCCGTTCACCCAGCAGTAATTGAATACCTGGTTGTTAACCGATAGGAGTGTCATGCTTCAGGGAAAAAGACTGGAAGATGAAGCTTACCATTAACAATAGTTAAAGAAAACCGCTCAGCCTGTTAGCAGTAGTTGGAAGTCTTTTGCTTTTATACCAACCTGTTTAAAAAAAGAATAGAAATGTGGCTGCTCTCAGTCCTCAAAAGGCATACTCCATATTCCTTCCTTCAAGAATATTCGTCCAAGCATGAGACGAGACATTCCTCTACCAGGCAGATGTTCTCTTTACATGAACAAGAGTAATTTCAATGTTTCTTTTGGCTTCATGTTAGCAACCAGAACATATTCACTTAAATTATTTTCCAGTTAATTTTAAACTGTTAACAGTTCTACAAGGAATTATCATAACCATGTAATAGACAAGTGATTTAAAAGCCATATAAAATATTAATAACAATAATAATAATTCAAATAGTATTAATAAAAATACTTAAAATAATAATAATAATAATTATTATTATTGTTTACAAATGTTGAGTGCCCAAACAAGGCAAACCATGGTAGCATATGTGACACGACACCTTGATGATTGACGTTACACGAGGCCATGGTGGAGGTCACGCGGGGTCATGGTGGTTTGTTAAACAGGACATTGACGTCACACACCACCAAGGTAGTTAACGTCACAGCGTTATGGAGTTTGACATCACAAAATATCATGGTAGTGTACGTCACGATAGACCACGATTGCTACCTGATGACTACCTTGTGATGGCTCTGGGGATCAATGTACCATCGACCCGGTTTCTGACCTGGTCGCATGGTTGATGGTCTGATCAACCAGGCTTGTAGACGCAGCTGCTCGCAGCTTGACATACGAATAACAGCTGTGACTGGTTAACCAGGTATCGTTTGCAGGTGTTAAAGTTCATTTTTGAACACCATGAGCTGTCGGCTAGTTATGCCTCACATATTTAGTGGAAGGGTTTTTGAAAGTCTTGGATTTTAAATTGTTACAGTTGTCAATTAGCCGTGCCAATTACACCTGTGCCTTTTAACGGGTCTATTTTGCACTTCCTGCAATGCCTCCTGGTCTCATTAGAAGTTATTTCCGTGTACTGATTTGCAACCAGTCTCTCTAATATTTTCAAAGAATAAATTATAATGTATCTCTCTCTCACCTGTGCTCTAGGGAATACAAATTCAGGAATTTAGCAGTAAAATTTATTTGCATGTTTTCCATGTAGCTGTTGACGTCATACGAGACCATGGTAGTTGGCGTCAAGCAAGACAATAGTTGCTGGCGTAAAAACGAGACCATAGCGGATGGCGTCACATGGAGTATGGTAGCTAACGTCACATGGGATAACCATAGTGGTTGAAGTCACACGGGACCTTGGTGGTTGACATCACAGGACCTCGGCGGTTGACATCACAGGGGAGCGCAGCTAGTACATGTGATCAAGGACAGGTGTGGAAGCTCCCGCCAGGTGTTCCTCGCATCGACCAAATGTTAAGTCCTCGTCACTCCACCCCCTCCTCTTCCCCCTTCCTACCTCCCCTGCTCTTTACCCTTCCCCCTTCCTCCCGCTCTTCTCTTTTCCCTCTACATTAGTTTGTGTATAAAAGACACCGCCTCCCTACTCTTTCCGGTTTTGTGTACTGTGCCGCACTCAAGCTGATTTCTATGTTTCATCAATTTTGTGTGCGTCATGGGACGTTTTTCTGTACTTCATGACGACATTTGTTGTGCTTCATGAAGCCATTTTTTCCTTAATTAGACCATTTTTCCGCGATATATATGGCTTCGTTTTTACTTCGGGATGTCTTTTCTGTGCTTCGGGAGGCCATTTTATTTACTTACGAGGCTATTTTCTGTGCTTTAAGAATTATTTTCTGTGCCTAAATAGTCTATTTTCTATGCTTCAATCGCATGTTCTCTGGCTTTAATGAGCCGTTTGCTTTAAGAGAAAGTTTTCTGTGATTTACGAGGCCGATTTCTGTGATTTAATAGGTCATATTTTCTGCGTTTCATGAGGCGTTTTCCCCCGCTATTAATGAGGAATTTAGATGTGCCTCATGAGGCCAGTTTGTGTGATCCATGTGACTGTTTCATGTGTTTTTATGACCCGTGCTGAGCTTTACATATTGCCATACATAATATGACTGCATAAGCGTATGCTAACATAGATTTTACGAGAGTTGTAACGTCATATGGAGGAAAAAAACATCACTACCACCATAACCATTACAAGAAACACCACAATAATCCCCAGTAACACCAGTACCACCATAGCAACCACTACTACAACTACTGAAGGTAATGAAGGAGAGCAGAAAGTTACGGGAAAACCTTAGGAAACTTCAGGAGAGGGCAAATAAATGGTTACTAGAATTCAGTCTCAATAAGCGTAAGGTAATGCAGGGGAGAAAGGAAGAAAAGAGACCAAAAGGTATTTATTCCCTATGAGAAAGGTAACTGCATGAACCAGAGAGATAAAAATTACTTGGGGTTCATGTAATTCCAAAACTAACACCTAAAGCACTTATAAGCAGGATCTTATTGACAAAATGTGGGAAGCTGGCAAAGATTAGATCGTTATTTAAATAACAAATTAAGGTCTCAAAGACATCTAGACCGACTATGTTACACCAATCCCCTGAAATATGCACCACCGGCCTTGAATTCACACCTTTTGAAGCACAAAAACCTAAATTGAATAGGTGCAAAGGATTACAACATGATTATTGTCAGACCTAAATGAGTTAAGCTACTGGAATAGGCTAAGGGAACCAAATCACACAAACCAGCAGGACAGAAGTAAGAGAGGAGATAAGGTCACAACTTCAAAATATTTAGAGGAATAGATAAGGTAGGCATTTGGGAGCTACTATATATTGATAGAACTTTTTTCAATATTGAATATTCGGAAATTGGAAACGTAAATGCATCGAAGAAAATGTAAGTAAATAGTCTTAACCTGTACGGGTGGCCACCACCATGAACACCGCCACCATTACCATCGCCACCAATACCATCACCACCACTGCCACCACTATCAAGACCACCCCCCACCCACGCCACTACTTCCACTTTCAACTTCACCATCACATTCACACCCACCACCACCACCGCCACCATCACCCTTCACCATTCTCATCATCTTCATATCACCACTCTCCACCATTCACCCCATTCTCACCATCTTCACTACCACAATAACCACCATCAACACCACCACCACTTCCATCAATCTAACCACCACCACTACCACGACCACCACCACCAGTACCAACTCCATCACCACCTTCACAACCACCACCGCCACCATCACCACCACCCTTCACCATTCTCATCATCTTAATATCACCACTCTCCACCATTCACCCCATTCTCACCATCTTCACTACCACAATAACCACCATCAACACCACCACCACTTCCATCAATCTAACCACCACCACTACCACGAACCACCACCTCCAGTACCAACTCCATCACCACCTTCACAAACGACCACCACCTCAGACCCCCAGCCTCCAGAAGGCATTTGTCAGAGGGGCGCGCCGGGCCAATCTTGTCGACATCTTGTGGGATTAGCGAGCGTAATGCGGGCCGTGGTCCCCTCCCTCACCTCCACACGTATTAGTCGCAGCCTCCCTGGAATTCTAAGGTCCTGGAAAAAGAAGGGAAAAAATAATCCTTGAAGGACTTTCTGAAAGTCTTCTGTGGATTGATTGTTCTATAAAAGGGTGCGGATAGTAATGGTTAGTAACGTATTAACAAGAGTACTAGTTGGAAATACTCCAAGTACTCGTGAGAGTACTAGTGAAAATACTAGTGATAGTATTAGTTAGATTACTAGCGATGAAAAACTTGTAAAGTGTCTGGTATGAGATTAGCAGGTCAAATTTAATATTTTTAATTCATAGGAAGAGTATTCTCAAAAATTTTATTGCTATTCAGAAATAAACTTTTCTTATTTAGATTGCATTAATGTTATTAACTGATTTATAAATATAAAATACCATATTTCTGTCACAATAATTTCCTCATTTACTAAAGACACGCAATAATGCTTTGAGAGTTCTACTTGTAATCAATAAGGTTATTACGAACAAGATGAGAAACATAATGTAGAAAATACATTGCCTTAAAATTCTGTTTTAAATAATTTATCTATATTGATCATTCCAAGAAACTACAAGTCGATTGGCTTTTCTTGAGAGCGCTGGGGTTAAAGGTTACATTAAATTCAGTTCCATATTCTCCACATACATCAAGCATTAATGTCAAGGCCCTTCAGGGGAGTGAAAATATTGACAGATGATCTACATACCTGAACTCATCTACACGTGTATTGCCAACATGACTGCCAACTCAGCGAGACCAATTTATTTAAATTAAGGAGGCTAATGTAAGCAAAGAATGAAATAGGACTGAAACTTTCTTATATGTTTCACTCCAATACAAAACAAGAAGATCTGTGTTACTTACAATTCAATTATTCTTAAACGAGATTGAACTTCAATTCGCTCATGCTTAAGTCAACTAGAACTTTAAATTAGGGAGTCTTGAATTACTTCTGATATAATTCAATCTTAGGAAATAAAATATTCGTGCGGCAAAGGAATTTTCTCCATTAAAATTTACTTGAACGATGTAACTGAAACCATAGTACATATATGCATATATGTACTAATCATATATTTACTTATATATGCATTCCTTCTTAGGTAATATACTTATCAAAATTTTGGAGGGAAGAGTTTGGTGAAGGGTAGTCGAGGATTGGTGAGGGGAGAGATCAATGGTTGGTGATAGGAGCGATCAATGGTTGCTGATAGGAGCGATCAATGGTTGGTGATAGGAGCGATCAATGGTTGGTGAGAGGAGCGATCAATGGTTGGTGAGAGAAGCGATCAATGATTGGTGATGGGAGCGATCGAGGGATGAAGAGAGGGGAGGCGTCAGCAACAAGGGGAGAGAGATGATAAGTAATAGTCACAGACTCCTGGAGTGCAGTACGGGCCTCAGTAGTCGACGAATGCTATGTATATGAACCTGAAATCTTGTGGATCTATTAAGCTAATACAACAATGAGTATAATTGGGAATCACTGAACTAACGTGGAACTAGTTTAAAGAACGCTTGAGATCTAAGGCAATAGGGAATATCCTCTAACAAGACAAGTAACGAGAATAAACCATGTGAATTTTATTTTATAATTAAACACCACCTATCCTGTCTTCAGCTTGGAGCCAAACTAACTTCAAGAGCTACAGACCTCTGATCTATATTTACCTCTGATGTGAACTCGTGTAAACTTCTTTTAAATTAAAAGAACGTTCCATATTAGGAGGGTAATATGTTAATTTCACAGCATGACACATCCTATTCTGTCACTTGAAGGAGTTTTCATCATCAGTAACTTCAGCTCTCTTCTAACCCATGCATTAAATAACAGTAAAACCCTCAGGCCTGGATACAAAGTCTTCAACGTCAACACAATGCTGCTCGGGCTCAGTAGTTCGTATCCCAGTAAACTGGGGTACGGTTCCCTGGTATAAATTTAATCTTACTTAACGGAGAAGCTAATGAAATTAATGATGTATGAATAACGAAGTTATTCATACATAATTAATTCCCTCCTTTTAACCCAATATTAAATTACCCCTTTTACTATATTTTAATCTAGTTTTTAAACTAAATTATGCATAACTATGAATTTACTCTAATTCCCATAAACTCAAACAATCTAATAATTTTAATGATAAACTCTTCAATCACTTCTCATATGATTTACTTCAAGTGAAGAAAATTATTTTTTTTTTACTTAAATTTACTCAAACATGTTAACTAAAACGCCAAGCATTTATTGCGGATAAAACCTAAATAGTTACACAATCTCAAATGAATTTCCTACTTCATAAATGGCACTAAATAAATATATATTTTTTAATTTATTTTATCTGACTTAGGGTTGTGATGTGAGTGCAGAGATGAGGAGAGGAAAAAGGGGAAGTGAGAGGTTAACGAGATAAAAGGTTGATTAGTGAAACATTTGATAGAAAGCGAGAGGCTACGAGGGGAGAGATAGCACATCAAGTAACCAGTACAAAACATGCTAAACAACTACTACTAGACACCATTTATCCGGTTGAGACATAAGACAGCATTATCCTCCATAACAAGTCAACAGACGACGGACAATAGGCCGTCCCCGTCAAACTGACGTACCTGTGGACGATTTCAATCGTTCTTCTCCCATCTCATCCTGATCTGGGTCCAGCCTCCCTGGTGACTGCCTGCTCGATAAGAATGTCTTTTGTAGTATGCTGAGACATATGGCCTCCAGGTAGGATCCATCACCTCCAGGCTGATCCAGTATATCCAGCAATACTGCTTCTGTCGTTCAAGCTTTATTTCCTTTATGTATTGGCAGAAGGTTGAAGAGTCATGGACCTTTAATGTCTACGTTGTGTTATCTACGGAGCCCCGACCTTTCCATTGGATATATTTTACATTTCCTGTCATACCTCTCATTCCAATACGTTTTAATTTCATTGTGTACGTTTGGGTCCAAACTTTCAAGCATTTTCTATTTCCATAACACAAGATATCTCTTTCGCCTTCTTTCCAAGGAATACAATTTACGAGCTTTCATGCGGTACCAGTATTTTAAGTGTTTCAATGCAAGCCGTCATCATCAACAAATACCAAATGTTCTTTAATCCACCCTCTACAACCTCTGTTTATGGATGAAACACACATTACAATGATTTATAACTTATGACGTACTTTTCTCAGACTGTTCCGTTCACATCCTCTGCTCGAATCGCACCTCTCTGAGTGGGAATACAAATAAATGCCAATAGAACTTTACAACCTAACTTAACCTAAGTTAACCCTAACTATTCAACACATTCTAGTATATAACAGTATTATATCTGAGAAAAATACCAATTTTAAATTCGTCTTTGGGGTCTGCCGCCTCTTTAACGAGCCTAGCATGAGGACAGGTTGTTTACTTATTATGTGCGGGCAATCAAGGATCTTTGTATACTTTCTAGCTCTGATGCCTTGAAAGGGAGGTTACCTTGAGGCTATCTTGAGATGATTTCGGGGTTTAGCATCCCCGCGTCCCGGTCCTCGACCAGGCCTCCTATTTGTTACACACCCCGGTCGAAAGGGAGCCGGTCGGCCGAGCGGACAGCACGCTGGACTTGTGATCCTGTGGTCCTGGGTTCGATCCCAGGCGCCGGCGAGAAACAATGGGCAGAGATTCTTTTACCCTATGCCCCTGTTATCTAGCAGTAAAATAGGTACCTGGGTGTTAGTCAGCTGTCACGGGCTGCTTCCTGGGGGGTGGAGGCCTGGTCGAGGACCGGGCCGCGGGGACACTAAAAGCCCCGAAATCATCTCAAGATAACCTCAAGATAACCCCCAGGAAGCAACCCGTAGCAGTTGTGTAATCTCACAATCCAGCATGTTCTTCTTTCCTCTCCATACCTCACAAAATCATCCAACACGGCATTACATTCATATCAAAATTGCCCACCACATTATTAAAACAAAGGAAACATGTAAGCTCTGAGAGCTTTGGAAACAGAGTATCAAAGATGAACCTCGTGATCCGGTATATCAATATCGGTTTAATCACAAGAAAGATGTATGGAAACAGGAAGTATCAGTTAAAAACCTATTAGATGATTGAAAAGTTTGAAATCAAAATTACGGAGGTGCTCTTTATTGCAATATGTACTGGGAAAACAAGATTAGCTCTCACGATAAAAAGAAATAAATATGTTTAGAATATTGCAGATAATACAGATAGTTACATGGATTCGATCAATAAAAGACTAACAGTAAATGGAGAGAAGATAGTTGCTGCAGTATTATAACCTATATCCACCTAACAAACAACAAGGAACCTTGGCAGAGTCTTCAGAGAGGAGCAGTAATAAAAAATAAACTGAGTGCAAAATTACTAACCGTGTGGACCTTGTTCATTGATAGATAAACTGAAAATCGAAAATCTCAGTGGATGAAGAAGAAATTTGTGGAACATAGTTGGTAGAAGTTATGGAGGGAAAACAAACAAAATGTATAAGATAGCACAAAGGAAAGGAGGAACAGATATATCTTGCCAACTAGACTTAATCTTCACCCAAAATGAAGAGGACATTGAGAACTTCAAGTATAAAACTCCACTAGGAGTCATTGACCATTGACTCCTTGTCATTGACCGCATTAAAGAACTGACGTCAAAGATAAGGAGTAATGATATCAAGGAAAGTAGACAACACTATAGAAAAATAATTCAATAATTCATTGTGTCGCGGGACAGGCAGCCAGAATGTATACACGTTAAGCTTGTATCCGGGGGGGGGGGGGGGGGCAAGTAATTCGACCATTGGGGGTGCAGGAGGACCTGGAGGATCCCCACCAGGTCCAGTGATGGTGGGTGGGGGTGGGGGGTCAAATCTTACCTTTCCTCCTTGACCTGCCTCCCACACTTGAGTGGTCACGTGGCAGACAGCAGGAAGAAGGTGATGGCTTCTCACACGGTCGGATTACCTAGTCATAAAAGTATTTGTATGTACGTCTGGTACCATACTACATGTGTAAAGGAAGAAATGTAAACGTTTATCACTCAGAATGTTAGGTAATATGTTTTTTTTGTGATGTGTCTATTTATGTATGAACATGTGGTACTGAACGGGGTGAGAATAGCTTGAGCTACCTCATCCCTTTGTGTGTATTTTACCTCAATAAACTTATTTCAATTTCATATCAATTACTGACTCCCCAGGATGAAACCCCACAGCATGCTGACTAACTCATGGGTACCTACTTTCTACTAGGTGAACAGTTGCATTAGGTGATAGGAAATACGCTCAACCGTTTCTGTCCCGTCCGGGATGCAAACCGGAAATTCTCGATTGTGAGTCGAGAACGAACCCGACTGTACTACCGAGACCCTTATGAATTACATAATAAATTATATGTCACCCGAGAATAAGAAAGCATCTAGGGAAAGTGCAACATAAGGAAGAGCAGAGGGACAGATAGTTAAAAAAAATGAAGATGCACCAAGATTGCAATGATATCTTAGTGCATATCTTGATGATATCTTTATCATCATTGGAGGATAAATTGATGAATGAAATTAACTTTTTTTTATTATAACAAATGGCATACTTATCTTGACAAAGGGAAATAACACTATTTAAACATTTCTGTGATAAAAAAATCTGTTCATCTCCCCATTCCTTATAATAGCAAAAGCAAAAGTATAAAATACAAGTTTAACAGGTGTTGTATTGAATTGGTGGCAGTCTACAAAGGAAAGCTCTGTCACTGAATGAAATCTCAACAATCAGTATTCATCATGGAAGATAGCTGCAGGTGGAGGAGTGACAAGGTGAACAAGTCACCGCTGAGGCCGGAGATCCGGGTGGTTAGATACAAGACTGGAACTTGATCTCCTTCGCTCCTTCCCACTCGCCCTTAATATTTAACATTCTTTGTTAAGAGGCAGAGAAAAATTGTTAACCACTATGTTCCACAGTTTCAAGAACTTTAATTCGTAGGCAAATATTTGGAATATGGCACCGGACATCTTACCACTGAAGTGCAGTTAAAATTTTAACATGCTATATTTAATGGTGACTAATTGTGGACACAAGATATTTTTTCAAAGAAAAGCATTATTAGACAAGGTTTGTAATACATCTTTTCACTCCTAAAATCATTTTCCTGCTTGAGGAAAATAGAGCAGGGGAGCGATACTTTTTGGAGCTTCATTGCTGTCAACCATTTCTTATAAAAGTAAAATTTATTATGTACAGTGAACTTATTTTCCAATTATCTCCATATCAGGAAAGGGGAATGAATCTACTCATTCCATTCTCGTAACAAAATAAAGTCAGTATATGGGATTACAAGCACATCGTGAGACTTCAATAATTTAGTTGCTCAGATGCAAACCAGGGATCAGTTGTCACGTCACACATGAGGGCCTATTGCCAATATAAGCTTAGTGGCTTATTATTTGCTCCGGAGCCTTTCTAGACTTTATTCTAACCCAAAAGGCAGACTTACAGGTTACTAGCTCGAGTGATCTGACCCTATCCAAGCATAGTTAGTGTTTCAGATACCTAGACGTCTTGCTCATTTTTTTTATAGATATAATTTCTCAGCCACATTTCCTTTTTTGCAATTTTTCGAAATTTTAGCGTACCTCAAGTTAATATTCCAAATAAGTTGTTTGACATCTTGTACTGAATGTATATACACTTTGGCCATAAATTTATTTTCCTCGTGTCAATTATAAGGTTAAATATTTCGTGCAGGTTGTTTACATTACGTTTATTTATTTATATATATATATATATATATATATATATATATATATATATAATATATATATATATATATACACACATATATATATATACACACACATATATATATATATATATATATATATATATATATATATATATATAATTATATATATATATATATATATATATAATATATTATATATATTATATATATATATATATATATATATGAGGAGGGGTACCACCTCTGGTGCAAGTGTAGGGACCCATAGCCTCGGAGAAGAAAATAAAGAGTACTCAGAGAAGACCTTGTGGATCCTCACTGAACTTAAATATATATATATATATATATATTTAATTTTAAGCTACTTGTTCAGTGTGCTGTGATAAGCAAAAAGAATGGAAATCTCTTTTTCTAGTGGGTGGATAAGGGCATGATCTGTACCACTCTGATAATCAGGTTCATTGTACCTCAGACGACCCACTGTATAAACAAATTAAATAATCTTTGTTGTTTGCGTAATATTTGGATGGAACTAATTCCTCAGTTTCTTCCGGTCAGATTTCATAATAAACACATTTAGCATAATTTTCATAAATACTTTGCCATAAGCTCTGCAAGCATAATTTTCTTTCATTTATTATGCGTCTAAAATAGTTCCTTATGTATGATTAATCTTCATACAGAGAGGTAAGGGGAAATACAGAATAAATAATATTTAATCTTGGACAATAAATAATAATTAAAATGAATTTCTCTAGCGCTTTATTCAAAACTTTACAATAATTGAACTATGTTGATTCACACACTATCTACAAATGTATCTCAATGAAAATCCTAACATTTATTATGTCAGTGTTCAATATATTCATCATTTACTCAGTGTGGGTATTATGAAGCGGTGCTGGGGCCTGTAGGACTCATCTCCTTCAGTAATAAATGGCATAATATCAATCACAAAGTTTTCTTAAGATTTACAATATGAACATAAATAGTTAAAAAAGATATAATTTGAAGAAATGAAAAAATATACAAAATCATATATATATATATATATATATATATATATATATATATATATATATATATATATATATATATATATATATATATATATATATTGAGGAGGGAAAGTAAAAACTATATACATAAATATAAACTAAAATTAATTTAACTCACAGGGCAATGAAAACCAATGCATTATCTGTCTGTTATCACTGAAGGACTTTGATCTGACAGCCTTGGCCACCACGAAACACGGCATGTTGAGCATAGTGTTACAATAAGACCCCCGTTCAATTACAAGTGTTCCCTCTCTCCCTCTCGCCTCACACACGCCTACTGGGTATAAGACACAGCCTGCGTCGAACATCACTAGATACAAAAATTCAGAATGTGTCATGCAGGCTAATAACTCAACACTCGTTTTTATTTGCAAGTATATACATCAAAGCCAAGTACCAAACTGGACCCAGTAAAGGAGCGAGTTTTCAGGGAAAGAGAGACAAACATACAGACTCTTAATGCAAATCCCGATTCACGGGAGTTTGGAAACACAGTTCTCATATACAGGTATAAAAAATTGTTGTGGGGGGATTCATGTCAGAATTTCCCACATACGCCTCTCGTTCAACATATTAGACATTTTCAATGTTAGGCCTCTTTATTTATTACTGTTACATTATTGATCATATATATATCAGGGGTTCTACTGAAATAATTCATATACTTTTTTGTGGACAGCACCGCCATCGTAAAGTTCTGAACCAATATTATATATTAAAAAAAGAAAATGCACACCAATATGTAAATGATCAAATAATCAGAAGATGACAATAATAAAACTGTTATATTAAATAAAAATAATAATAATAATAATATTAATAAACTAAAATAATAATGATAAAAAATGATGATAATCAATAGTAATAATAATAATTATTATATTTAAAATAAAAAAGTATAAATTATAATGGTTTGTCTCTCTCTAAAACATTTATATCATAAATAGTTAACATCAATTTCTCTACACTGTGATGCATGATTAAATTGAATAAGGAACGGAGGCAAACAGAATTATAATGGTATGATGCAAAGGTTCTTATTGGTAATGAATGAGCAATGATGAAATAAATTAAAATAAGAGATATGCCAATTATAATGAATTCGTTGAAAAAAAACGAATAAATAGGAATAAGGAAAAGGACCGATAAAAACTTTGTCAGAAAGAACCCGTAAAAATTTACCAATATAAGACTGAAATGTATTTTGATTACAGCAGTTTGATGCTATGCTTCATAATATATCAAGCAATCTACACACGCACGCTTAAAAGACAGCTACACCCACACGCTTATACCGTCGCTACACTCACACGCTTAAACCGCCGCTACACTCACACGCTTAAACCACAGCTACACTCATACACTTATAGTATAAATATACCACCACAATACTCGCAGACTTATATCACCGCTACCCTCGCACGCTTATACCGCTGATACACTCACACGCTTTCACCGTCACTACACTCACACTTATTCCACCGCTACACTCACACTTATAACCCCGCTACACTCACACTTATAACCCCGCTACACTCACACTTATAACCCCGCTACACTCACACTTATACCCCCACTTCACTCACACTTACATCCCCACTACACTCACACTAGGGAGTGTTGTCATCTCGAGTCAGTTTCCGGCTTTCTCTTTACTGAATTTTGTACATTGACACGAGGAAGAGTTTTGTTAGGATTTTTTTGTCGTCCAATATATATATATATATATATATATATATATATATATATATATATATATATATATATATATATATATATATATATATATATATATTTATATATATAAATATATATATATATATATATATATATATATATATATATGTCGTACCTAATAGCCAGAACGCACTTTTCAGCCTACTATTCAAGGCCCGATTTGCCTAATAAGCCAAGTTTTCCTGAATTAATATATTTACTATAATTTTTTTCTTATGAAATGATAAAGCAACCCTTTTCTCTATGTATGAGGTCAATTTTTTTTTATTGGAGTTAAAATTAACGTAGATATATGACCGAACCTAACCAACCCTACCTAACCTAACCTAACCTATATTTATAGGTAAGGTTAGGTTAGGTAGCCAAAAAAAGCTAGGTTAGGTTAGGTTAGGTAGGTTAGGTAGACGAAAAAACATTAATTCATGAAAACTTGGCTTATTAGGCAAATCGGGCCTTGAATAGTAGGCTGAAAAGTGCGTTCTGGCTATTAGGTACGACATATATATATATATATATTATATATATATATATATATATTTATATATATACATAAGCTTCGTAAATATTCAAGAGATGACATGACTTTATGAGCACAACCAATATGTTGTCCAGAGCCTATTGATAGTGAAATCAGCCATAGACCTTCACCTTTTGATTTTCTGTGATAAACATTGATAGGACACACATTTTTAGAATTAGTATCTTGTGGTTGAAAAATAAGGAAGAATTTATAATGAGGCGCACATTAGTTTTACTTTTTCATGCAAACGTAAATAAAATTCATGAAATTCATTATATTTGCAGTATCAATGTTGTATTTATATATCTTTATCATAAAAAGTTATTTAATTTAACAATCTGATATCTGTACATTAATAGATTGGTTTAAAACACCTAATAATGTTGGATATAATTTTTTTGGAGACAATGGGAGGGGGGGGGGGGGGGAAGAAACACCCTGACAATCTAAAACTATGTAATGAGATATAATATAAGACCATTTAATAATACTTTTTTTCCAATGTGTGTGTCTTATGAGTCTCGAGTCATGTAAAAATTTGGGATAGTCCTCAGAAAAATGTTATATAATAATCTATTATTTAAAGATTTAAATTTGAATCCTTTTGAATTAAATATAGTAGTCAATGTTATCAAGATATAAGTACCCTGAATATATATATATATATATATATATATATATATATATATATATATATATATATATATATATATATATATGTTAAATAATTAGTAGAAATTGCGAGAAATTCCAGGACACGCATCAAGTTATCCAATAATGCAAGTCACATATTTCTTGAATCATGTCATCTCCTTTTGTCATATCATTTCTTAGAACTTATATTGATGTTGCTTCGTCTGTCAGATTTTGTGTGTATATCCTCACCATCTTTCATTTCTGACAACGATATAATGGGATGTTTTAATACACAAAAGCGATTAGATTTTGAGCTTCTCCTTCCTTGGGGTTTCTTATGCATGGCTTTTAATTAATTATCGTTGGGTTGACTAGCCCTGCTTTTGTAGACTGAGCTTCAGCTCTTTGGTCCCGCCTTTCAACCTATGGCTTGTGTCGTATCTGCATTTGAAGCTGTTTGTGGAATTGGAGTATCCATCTACCTTTTCCCTTCTCAAGTCTGAAATAAGTCTGGTAGCACAACTCCATACTTTTGCCAATTTTGTTTTATATATAAAGAGCCAAGGATTATATGCTGGGGGCAGCAAATTTAGGAATTGGTTACATATATGTGACATACAAGCGAATAATGACATAAAATAATTTACTAAATGAAGTTCTTAAGTTGACCGAACTTGCATCATTCATATGTGTGTGTGCGTGTGAGTTTGCGCGTGTGTGTGTGTGTGTGTGTGTGTGTGTGTGTGTGTGTGTGTGTGTGTGTGCGTGTGTGTGTGTGAGTTTTGTGTGTGTGTGTGTGTGTGTGTGTGTGTGTGTGTGTGTGTGTGTGTGTGTGTGTGTACTCGCCTGTTTGTACTCGCCTATTTGTGCTTGCAGGATCGAACACTGACTCTTGGATTCCGCCATGTGTGTGCGTGTGTGTAGTGTGTGTGTGTGGTGAAGGGGGTTGATGTGTGTTTGTGTAAGTGTATGCGCGCGTTTCCATATTAAATACCATACATGGTAACAACGCAGCCACTAGGGTCAGTAGAACATTTTTTTTCTGTTGATGCCTAATATATATTTTACCGTGTCCTAACTTTTGTTCTTGGATCAACCACTGCCTTGCCGTATCTAGATAATAGAACAGTCCCATTCTGTATGTTTTACATATTTCCTAATCCGTATTTATAAGATATTTCTAATTCCGTATTTTTAACATATATCTAATTCCATATTTAAACTTACTTCCAATTCTGTATTTTTAACATATTTTCAACTCACCATTTTAATGCACGTTTAAGATTTTATTTTCTTGAATACTGTGAGTAACCGCACTCTGTAAATTTCATTGTTATTGCAAATAACTTCTTATAAAATAACCATTCATTCGTGACTAATGTAATTAAACAAGGACTCGTTACAGCAAAGAAATATACAACAATCTATATATAAATATAAAAAATAGATTTAAATAAAAATAATACAAATCTAAATAATCTTAATTATAATAATAGTAATCATGAAAATAGCAAAAAGATAATAGTTTTAATTATAAACAATTATAATTATAAACAATAAAGTAAAGAATAAAGTCATTTAAATTATCTTTGCACTTCTCATTAAGAGATGGTGAGGTGCTGTTACATGAGAACCTTGGCGGCATACCCTGTGTTCCGAGTCTTAACCTATACCCTCCTACGATCGTCCTCACATTTAGTCTTGCAATATCTTATCTTGCTATATTACAGCAGAGAACGCAAACCTTGCGATATTTTTGTGTATATGTATTCTATGGTGTGCGTGTGGTGGTATATTGTTCTGAAAATGCATGTATATATATATTTTGGTGTTTTTTTTCATGCAAGACTCAATACAATCAACCTCTTCAATAGTTTTGATATGAAAATGGCAATAAAAATACAGTTCCCATCAACCGATCCCTAACGTGGCGTGTCCGGTCCAGGTCACAAAGAGATAGCTCACAGGCCGGAGTCAAATGCCCTCGCGGGAGCAATAAACAGGGACCCCACCGGCTGTAAACCCTAAACTCCTTTTACAAGCAAGGAGGGAGGGACAGAGGTCATGTCAGGTCAGTGGGACCGCCGCCCAGTCAGGTCGAAGACTCAACAGGTCGTCATAAACAACATTAACTCCAGCGACGCCCCCCTTCTTTTTTTTTAGTCTATAAACTGCTTGCTTTGTGAACCAACGTGGTGCGAAATCGAGGAATTACTGCAGTGGAACTTGAAAGACGACGGAGTTCTGGAGTTTATATTTCTCTTTCTCCTCTGGCGGGGAAGGAGAAGGATTATGCTGTATCGATATCGTATAGAAACTGAAAGAGATGTAGATGTACATGTATTGTTGAAGAAAGGAAGGGCTGGCAACAAAAGCGGGAGGAGTAGGGTGATATATGCAATATGAAACTACCTTCCTCTCCTTTTCAGACTTAAGACAATCACCTCTTTGATGTAGGATTAAACACAAGTTCGTTTCAGTAGAGCACACGTAAGAGCCTGCCGGTAGAGTCATGTTATGAGTACACTTACAATATGTGTCGTGTGTGTGTACTCATCTAGGTGTACTCACCTAGTTGTGCTAGTGGGGGTTGAGCTTTGGCTCTTTGGTCCTGCCTCTCAACTGTCAATCAACTGGTGTACAGATTCCTGAGCCTACTGGGATCTATCAAATCTACATTTGAAACTGTGTATGGAGTCTGCCTCCACCACATCACTATTTAATGCATTCCAATTGTTAACTACTCTGACACTGAAAAATATCTTTCTAATGTCTCTGTGGCTCATTTGGGCACTAAATGTGTTCCACCTGTGTTCCCTTGTTTGTTTTCCACCCATGCTTAAGAATTTGTCTGTGTCCACCCTGTTCATTCCATGAGAATTTTGTAGGTGATTATCATATCTTCCCTTACTCTTCTGTTTTCCAGGGATGTGAGGTTCAGCTCCCGTAGCCTTTCCTCGTAGCTCATACCTCTCAGTTCG
>NC_091156.1:6778616-6853194 GCF_040958095.1 Procambarus clarkii | reverse complement strand
TAACTAAACACACACACGCCAAAATGTTACAAACATGCACTCCAACAGACATTAATAATGCCCAAATAATTAGTAACCACACATACCTAAAAAAAAAATTGTGCCAGCCCCTGGACAAAGGAGACCCACTTCCTTTATTATACTTAGCAATGGGCAGAGATCAACGCATAATTATCACAAAAGACCATTCGTACAAAAGGCACCAGAAGTCCGTCAGAAGCCCCCAGTCCTCTTCCTTCTATTTTCTGTCATTATCTCTGGGCGAAATAGTTAGCAGAACATGGGAAAAGACACTAGTGCGGGCAGCGTAGATCATTAGAGCAGAGTACAGAGGCAGCCATTTGTCGGAGGGGAGGGGAAGAACTAACGGAGTGGGGGATTACAGGGGAAAAGAGGATGTAGGGAAGGGGAGTGAGAAGAGGATGAGGGGATGCATAGACGAGAAGGGGAGAATGGAGAGAAGGGAGAGAAAACAGGGAGAAAGAAGAGAGGAGATGCAGAGGGGAGAAAAGAGAATGGAGAAGGGAGAAAGGAGAGCGCGTTGAATATGGTGAAGGTGAGGGAGACTAGGAAGATGCTTGAGGCGCTGCGTGAACGTGATCGACATGAGGGGAAATGAGACAGAAGGGATAGCTAAAGGAAGGCTAAAGTCTTAACCTCAGCTGTGGTAACTAAAGTGGTGCCCAGTCCCCAGCCTACACTAAAGACTAAGCAATTATGGTGGGCTTTTTGTCAAACGAAGCTGATACAAAAAAGCCCGTTCTTTCGAAAGTTCTAACGTCCCTAAAAGGACGTACTAAATTGCTCGAACGTAACCTAACCGAGGACCCACGAACTGAAAACGCAATATTACATCATTTTTGTGAGCCGCTAAGATTTTTAATACATTTTCCCTTGATGATGGTGATTTTTATGTCAAAATGCAATGTGTTATGCGCGCGCGCACGAGAGAGAAAAGCCTGAGCCCTAGTGGCATATCTTTTACTTTCTCAATAAATCAATTCTGTTTTTCGTTTGATATTGTACTTGGCGACAAGAAACTGATCCAGCATTATATCTAGATGAGTTATTATATAAAAAATAATGTAGGCAAAGCCAAGGCCATGGGAAAATTGAACTAGCATCTGATGACTCTATAGCACTACTCTACAGCCGTTCACTAGCATCTTATGACTCTATAACACTACTCTACAGCCGTTCTAGGTCAGTATTATCTACTAATTCCACTTATTTCCCAGTAATGTCACCATAAAAAAAAACAGAAGGAAAAAACTGCTAGACATGCCAGTAAGTCTCAAGAGGACCAGATTGTGCTATTATATACATTTGTTGAAGATGTACATGTTTTCCTTGTCTTACTTCAACCTCGCTCTGGCAGCTCCTGCGAAGGTGCTATCTTGAGGTTATCTTGAGATAATTTCGGGGCTTTTAGTGTCCCCGCGGCCCGGTCCTCGACCAGGCCTCCATCCCCAGGAAGCAGCCCGTGACAGCTGACTAACACCCAGGTACCTATTTTACTGCTAGGTAACAGGGGCATAGGGTGAAAGAAACTCTGCCCATTGTTTCTCGCCGGCGCCTGGGATCGAACCCAGGACCACAGTATCACAAGTCCAGCGTGCTGTCCGCTCGGCCGACCGGCTCCCAAGCATGCTAGAACCAAGCATTTTGGCGTTTGTTAGGTGGGCAAGAATTCTCATAAAGTTTCAAAAGGGTATGAAAAACGTTATTGGAAAGTTGCCTCTTCTAAGCTTGCCGAGTAAGTCGGAGAGAAAACATCACTTTTGTGAGTCGATTTCATATCAAATTACGTCCAAATTTGGCCATAGCGCGCTTACGAGCGAAAAGTGACGTTATTTTTAAGAGGACGGGTTGAACTGAGATCTCATACCTTGAGGTTACCTTGAGGTGCTTCCGGGGCTTAGCGTCCCCGCGGCCCGGTCGTCGACCAGGCCTCCTGGTTGCTGGACTGATCAACCAGGCTGTTGGACGCGGCTGCTCGCAGCCTGACGTATGAGTCACAGCCTGGTTGATCCGTCTTCTCATTAAGAAGGTTGCGTTGCATCTAATTGCTAAGAGAAGTGTATCACTTTCCATCTCTCAATTTTAATTTTTTCTCAGATAATATTGAACATCTTCACTAATTTGGGTTTCCTGTCCACGTAGTTATGTAAAGTTGATAGACAGAAGTTTTGACAGGGCCGCGCAGGTAGTTAGAATTATGTAAATTATCGCGCTCCGAAAACACTCGGTCTACTCCTCGCGAATCTTGGGTTCGAATCCTGACCAGGGAAAATTGACTGGGCAGCAGTCCTTAACCATTCGAACCCGTTCACCCAGCAGTAATTGAATACCTGGTTGTTAACCGATAGGAGTGTCATGCTTCAGGGAAAAAGACTGGAAGATGAAGCTTACCATTAACAATAGTTAAAGAAAACCGCTCAGCCTGTTAGCAGTAGTTGGAAGTCTTTTGCTTTTATACCAACCTGTTTAAAAAAGAATAGAAATGTGGCTGCTCTCAGTCCTCAAAAGGCATACTCCATATTCCTTCCTTCAAGAATATTCGTCCAAGCATGAGACGAGACATTCCTCTACCAGGCAGATGTTCTCTTTACATGAACAAGAGTAATTTCAATGTTTCTTTTGGCTTCATGTTAGCAACCAGAACATATTCACTTAAATTATTTTCCAGTTAATTTTAAACTGTTAACAGTTCTACAAGGAATTATCATAACCATGTAATAGACAAGTGATTTAAAAGCCATATAAAATATTAATAACAATAATAATAATTCAAATAGTAATAATAAAATACTTAAAATAATAATAATAATTATTATTATTGTTTACAAATGTTGAGTGCCCAAACAAGGCAAACCATGGTAGCATATGTGACACGACACCTTGATGATTGACGTTACACGAGGCCATGGTGGAGGTCACGCGGGGTCATGGTGGTTTGTTAAACAGGACATTGACGTCACACACCACCAAGGTAGTTAACGTCACAGCGTTATGGAGTTTGACATCACAAAATATCATGGTAGTGTACGTCACGATAGACCACGATTGCTACCTGATGACTACCTTGTGATGGCTCTGGGGATCAATGTACCATCGACCCGGTTTCTGACCTGGTCGCATGGTTGATGGTCTGATCAACCAGGCTTGTAGACGCAGCTGCTCGCAGCTTGACATACGAATAACAGCTGTGACTGGTTAACCAGGTATCGTTTGCAGGTGTTAAAGTTCATTTTTGAACACCATGAGCTGTCGGCTAGTTATGCCTCACATATTTAGTGGAAGGGTTTTTGAAAGTCTTGGATTTTAAATTGTTACAGTTGTCAATTAGCCGTGCCAATTACACCTGTGCCTTTTAACGGGTCTATTTTGCACTTCCTGCAATGCCTCCTGGTCTCATTAGAAGTTATTTCCGTGTACTGATTTGCAACCAGTCTCTCTAATATTTTCAAAGAATAAATTATAATGTATCTCTCTCTCACCTGTGCTCTAGGGAATACAAATTCAGGAATTTAGCAGTAAAATTTATTTGCATGTTTTCCATGTAGCTGTTGACGTCATACGAGACCATGGTAGTTGGCGTCAAGCAAGACAATAGTTGCTGGCGTAAAACGAGACCATAGCGGATGGCGTCACATGGGAGTATGGTAGCTAACGTCACATGGGATAACCATAGTGGTTGAAGTCACACGGGACCTTGGTGGTTGACATCACAGGACCTCGGCGGTTGACATCACAGGGAGCGCAGCTAGTACATGTGATCAAGGACAGGTGTGGAAGCTCCCGCCAGGTGTTCCTCGCATCGACCAAATGTTAAGTCCTCGTCACTCCACCCCCTCCTCTTCCCCCTTCCTACCTCCCCTGCTCTTTACCCTTCCCCCTTCCTCCCGCTCTTCTCTTTTCCCTCTACATTAGTTTGTGTATAAAAGACACCGCCTCACTACTCTTCCGGTTTTGTGTACTGTGCCGCACTCAAGCTGATTTCTATGTTTCATCAATTTTGTGTGCGTCATGGGACGTTTTTCTGTACTTCATGACGACATTTGTTGTGCTTCATGAAGCCTTTTTTCCTTAATTAGACCATTTTCCGCGATATATATGGCTTCGTTTTTACTTCGGGATGTCTTTTCTGTGCTTCGGGAGGCCATTTTATTTACTTTACGAGGCTATTTTCTGTGCTTTAAGAATTAATTTTCTGTGCCTAAATAGTCTATTTTCTATGCTTCAATCGCATGTTCTCTGGCTTTAATGAGCCGTTTGCTTTAAGAGAAAGTTTTCTGTGATTTACGAGGCCGATTTCTGTGATTTAATAGGTCATTTTCTGCGTTTCATGAGGCGTTTTCCCCCGCTATTAATGAGGAATTTAGATGTGCCTCATGAGGCCAGTTTGTGTGATCCATGTGACTGTTTCATGTGTTTTATGACCCCCGTGCTGAGCTTTACATATTGCCATACATAATATGACTGCCATAAGCGTATGCTAACATAGATTTTACGAGAGTTGTAACGTCATATGGAGGAAAAAACATCACTACCACCATAACCATTACAAGAAACACCACAATAATCCCCAGTAACACCAGTACCACCATAGCAACCACTACTACAACTACTGAAGGTAATGAGGAGAGCAGAAAGTTACGGGAAAACCTTAGGAAACTTCAGGAGAGGGCAAATAAATGGTTACTAGAATTCAGTCTCAATAAGCGTAAGGTAATGCAGGGGAGAAAGGAAGAAAAGAGACCAAAAGGTATTTATTCCCTATGAGAAAGGTAACTGCATGAACCAGAGAGATAAAATTACTTGGGGTTCATGTAATTCCAAAACTAACACCTAAAGCACTTATAAGCAGGATCTTATTGACAAAATGTGGGAAGCTGGCAAAGATTAGATCGTTATTTAAATAACAAATTAAGGTCTCAAAGACATCTAGACCGACTATGTTACACCAATCCCCTGAAATATGCACCACCGGCCTTGAATTCACACCTTTTGAAGCACAAAAACCTAAATTGAATAGGTGCAAAGGATTACAACATGATTATTGTCAGACCTAAATGAGTTAAGCTACTGGAATAGGCTAAGGGAACCAAATCACACAAACCAGCAGGACAGAAGTAAGAGAGGAGATAAGGTCACAACTTTCAAAATATTTAGAGGAATAGATAAGGTAGGCATTTGGGAGCTACTATATATTGATAGAACTTTTTTCAATATTGAATATTCGGAAATTGGAAACGTAAATGCATCGAAGAAATGTAAGTAAATAGTCTTAACCTGTACGGGTGGCCACCACCATGAACACCGCCACCATTACCATCGCCACCAATACCATCACCACCACTGCCACCACTATCAAGACCACCCCCCACCCACGCCACTACTTCCACTTTCAACTTCACCATCACATTCACACCCACCACCACCACCGCCACCATCACCCTTCACCATTCTCATCATCTTCATATCACCACTCTCCACCATTCACCCCATTCTCACCATCTTCACTACCACAATAACCACCATCAACACCACCACCACTTCCATCAATCTAACCACCACCACTACCACGACCACCACCACCAGTACCAACTCCATCACCACCTTCACAACCACCACCGCCACCATCACCACCACCCTTCACCATTCTCATCATCTTAATATCACCACTCTCCACCATTCACCCCATTCTCACCATCTTCACTACCACAATAACCACCATCAACACCACCACCACTTCCATCAATCTAACCACCACCACTACCACGACCACCACCTCCAGTACCAACTCCATCACCACCTTCACAACGACCACCACCTCAGACCCCCAGCCTCCAGAAGGCATTTGTCAGAGGGGCGCGCCGGGCCAATCTTGTCGACATCTTGTGGGATTAGCGAGCGTAATGCGGGCCGTGGTCCCCTCCCTCACCTCCACACGTATTAGTCGCAGCCTCCCTGGAATTCTAAGGTCCTGGAAAAAGAAGGGAAAAAATAATCCTTGAAGGACTTTCTGAAAGTCTTCTGTGGATTGATTGTTCTATAAAAGGGTGCGGATAGTAATGGTTAGTAACGTATTAACAAGAGTACTAGTTGGAAATACTCCAAGTACTCGTGAGAGTACTAGTGAAAATACTAGTGATAGTATTAGTTAGATTACTAGCGATGAAAAACTTGTAAAGTGTCTGGTATGAGATTAGCAGGTCAAATTTAATATTTTTAATTCATAGGAAGAGTATTCTCAAAAATTTTATTGCTATTCAGAAATAAACTTTTCTTATTTAGATTGCATTAATGTTATTAACTGATTTATAAATATAAAATACCATATTTCTGTCACAATAATTTCCTCATTTACTAAAGACACGCAATAATGCTTTGAGAGTTCTACTTGTAATCAATAAGGTTATTACGAACAAGATGAGAAACATAATGTAGAAAATACATTGCCTTAAAATTCTGTTTTAAATAATTTATCTATATTGATCATTCCAAGAAACTACAAGTCGATTGGCTTTTCTTGAGAGCGCTGGGGTTAAAGGTTACATTAAATTCAGTTCCATATTCTCCACATACATCAAGCATTAATGTCAAGGCCCTTCAGGGGAGTGAAAATATTGACAGATGATCTACATACCTGAACTCATCTACACGTGTATTGCCAACATGACTGCCAACTCAGCGAGACCAATTTATTTAAATTAAGGAGGCTAATGTAAGCAAAGAATGAAATAGGACTGAAACTTTCTTATATGTTTCACTCCAATACAAAACAAGAAGATCTGTGTTACTTACAATTCAATTATTCTTAAACGAGATTGAACTTCAATTCGCTCATGCTTAAGTCAACTAGAACTTTAAATTAGGGAGTCTTGAATTACTTCTGATATAATTCAATCTTAGGAAATAAAATATTCGTGCGGCAAAGGAATTTTCTCCATTAAAATTTACTTGAACGATGTAACTGAAACCATAGTACATATATGCATATATGTACTAATCATATATTTACTTATATATGCATTCCTTCTTAGGTAATATACTTATCAAAATTTTGGAGGGAAGAGTTTGGTGAAGGGTAGTCGAGGATTGGTGAGGGGAGAGATCAATGGTTGGTGATAGGAGCGATCAATGGTTGCTGATAGGAGCGATCAATGGTTGGTGATAGGAGCGATCAATGGTTGGTGAGAGGAGCGATCAATGGTTGGTGAGAGAAGCGATCAATGATTGGTGATGGGAGCGATCGAGGGATGAAGAGAGGGGAGGCGTCAGCAACAAGGGGAGAGAGATGATAAGTAATAGTCACAGACTCCTGGAGTGCAGTACGGGCCTCAGTAGTCGACGAATGCTATGTATATGAACCTGAAATCTTGTGGATCTATTAAGCTAATACAACAATGAGTATAATTGGGAATCACTGAACTAACGTGGAACTAGTTTAAAGAACGCTTGAGATCTAAGGCAATAGGGAATATCCTCTAACAAGACAAGTAACGAGAATAAACCATGTGAATTTTATTTTATAATTAAACACCACCTATCCTGTCTTCAGCTTGGAGCCAAACTAACTTCAAGAGCTACAGACCTCTGATCTATATTTACCTCTGATGTGAACTCGTGTAAACTTCTTTTAAATTAAAAGAACGTTCCATATTAGGAGGGTAATATGTTAATTTCACAGCATGACACATCCTATTCTGTCACTTGAAGGAGTTTTCATCATCAGTAACTTCAGCTCTCTTCTAACCCATGCATTAAATAACAGTAAAACCCTCAGGCCTGGATACAAAGTCTTCAACGTCAACACAATGCTGCTCGGGCTCAGTAGTTCGTATCCCAGTAAACTGGGGTACGGTTCCCTGGTATAAATTTAATCTTACTTAACGGAGAAGCTAATGAAATTAATGATGTATGAATAACGAAGTTATTCATACATAATTAATTCCCTCCTTTTAACCCAATATTAAATTACCCCTTTTACTATATTTTAATCTAGTTTTTAAACTAAATTATGCATAACTATGAATTTACTCTAATTCCCATAAACTCAAACAATCTAATAATTTTAATGATAAACTCTTCAATCACTTCTCATATGATTTACTTCAAGTGAAGAAAATTATTTTTTTTTTACTTAAATTTACTCAAACATGTTAACTAAAACGCCAAGCATTTATTGCGGATAAAACCTAAATAGTTACACAATCTCAAATGAATTTCCTACTTCATAAATGGCACTAAATAAATATATATTTTTTAATTTATTTTATCTGACTTAGGGTTGTGATGTGAGTGCAGAGATGAGGAGAGGAAAAAGGGGAAGTGAGAGGTTAACGAGATAAAAGGTTGATTAGTGAAACATTTGATAGAAAGCGAGAGGCTACGAGGGGAGAGATAGCACATCAAGTAACCAGTACAAAACATGCTAAACAACTACTACTAGACACCATTTATCCGGTTGAGACATAAGACAGCATTATCCTCCATAACAAGTCAACAGACGACGGACAATAGGCCGTCCCCGTCAAACTGACGTACCTGTGGACGATTTCAATCGTTCTTCTCCCATCTCATCCTGATCTGGGTCCAGCCTCCCTGGTGACTGCCTGCTCGATAAGAATGTCTTTTGTAGTATGCTGAGACATATGGCCTCCAGGTAGGATCCATCACCTCCAGGCTGATCCAGTATATCCAGCAATACTGCTTCTGTCGTTCAAGCTTTATTTCCTTTATGTATTGGCAGAAGGTTGAAGAGTCATGGACCTTTAATGTCTACGTTGTGTTATCTACGGAGCCCCGACCTTTCCATTGGATATATTTTACATTTCCTGTCATACCTCTCATTCCAATACGTTTTAATTTCATTGTGTACGTTTGGGTCCAAACTTTCAAGCATTTTCTATTTCCATAACACAAGATATCTCTTTCGCCTTCTTTCCAAGGAATACAATTTACGAGCTTTCATGCGGTACCAGTATTTTAAGTGTTTCAATGCAAGCCGTCATCATCAACAAATACCAAATGTTCTTTAATCCACCCTCTACAACCTCTGTTTATGGATGAAACACACATTACAAATGATTTATAACTTATGACGTACTTTTCTCAGACTGTTCCGTTCACATCCTCTGCTCGAATCGCACCTCTCTGAGTGGGAATACAAATAAATGCCAATAGAACTTTACAACCTAACTTAACCTAAGTTAACCCTAACTATTCAACACATTCTAGTATATAACAGTATTATATCTGAGAAAAATACCAATTTTAAATTCGTCTTTGGGGTCTGCCGCCTCTTTAACGAGCCTAGCATGAGGACAGGTTGTTTACTTATTATGTGCGGGCAATCAAGGATCTTTGTATACTTTCTAGCTCTGATGCCTTGAAAGGGAGGTTACCTTGAGGCTATCTTGAGATGATTTCGGGGTTTAGCATCCCCGCGTCCCGGTCCTCGACCAGGCCTCCTATTTGTTACACACCCCGGTCGAAAGGGAGCCGGTCGGCCGAGCGGACAGCACGCTGGACTTGTGATCCTGTGGTCCTGGGTTCGATCCCAGGCGCCGGCGAGAAACAATGGGCAGAGATTCTTTTACCCTATGCCCCTGTTATCTAGCAGTAAAATAGGTACCTGGGTGTTAGTCAGCTGTCACGGGCTGCTTCCTGGGGGGTGGAGGCCTGGTCGAGGACCGGGCCGCGGGGACACTAAAAGCCCCGAAATCATCTCAAGATAACCTCAAGATAACCCCCAGGAAGCAACCCGTAGCAGTTGTGTAATCTCACAATCCAGCATGTTCTTCTTTCCTCTCCATACCTCACAAAATCATCCAACACGGCATTACATTCATATCAAAATTGCCCACCACATTATTAAAACAAAGGAAACATGTAAGCTCTGAGAGCTTTGGAAACAGAGTATCAAAGATGAACCTCGTGATCCGGTATATCAATATCGGTTTAATCACAAGAAAGATGTATGGAAACAGGAAGTATCAGTTAAAAACCTATTAGATGATTGAAAAGTTTGAAATCAAAATTACGGAGGTGCTCTTTATTGCAATATGTACTGGGAAAACAAGATTAGCTCTCACGATAAAAAGAAATAAATATGTTTAGAATATTGCAGATAATACAGATAGTTACATGGATTCGATCAATAAAAGACTAACAGTAAATGGAGAGAAGATAGTTGCTGCAGTATTATAACCTATATCCACCTAACAAACAACAAGGAACCTTGGCAGAGTCTTCAGAGAGGAGCAGTAATAAAAAATAAACTGAGTGCAAAATTACTAACCGTGTGGACCTTGTTCATTGATAGATAAACTGAAAATCGAAAATCTCAGTGGATGAAGAAGAAATTTGTGGAACATAGTTGGTAGAAGTTATGGAGGGAAAACAAACAAAATGTATAAGATAGCACAAAGGAAAGGAGGAACAGATATATCTTGCCAACTAGACTTAATCTTCACCCAAAATGAAGAGGACATTGAGAACTTCAAGTATAAAACTCCACTAGGAGTCATTGACCATTGACTCCTTGTCATTGACCGCATTAAAGAACTGACGTCAAAGATAAGGAGTAATGATATCAAGGAAAGTAGACAACACTATAGAAAAATAATTCAATAATTCATTGTGTCGCGGGACAGGCAGCCAGAATGTATACACGTTAAGCTTGTATCCGGGGGGGGGGGGGGGGGGCAAGTAATTCGACCATTGGGGGTGCAGGAGGACCTGGAGGATCCCCACCAGGTCCAGTGATGGTGGGTGGGGGTGGGGGGTCAAATCTTACCTTTCCTCCTTGACCTGCCTCCCACACTTGAGTGGTCACGTGGCAGACAGCAGGAAGAAGGTGATGGCTTCTCACACGGTCGGATTACCTAGTCATAAAAGTATTTGTATGTACGTCTGGTACCATACTACATGTGTAAAGGAAGAAATGTAAACGTTTATCACTCAGAATGTTAGGTAATATGTTTTTTTTGTGATGTGTCTATTTATGTATGAACATGTGGTACTGAACGGGGTGAGAATAGCTTGAGCTACCTCATCCCTTTGTGTGTATTTTACCTCAATAAACTTATTTCAATTTCATATCAATTACTGACTCCCCAGGATGAAACCCCACAGCATGCTGACTAACTCATGGGTACCTACTTTCTACTAGGTGAACAGTTGCATTAGGTGATAGGAAATACGCTCAACCGTTTCTGTCCCGTCCGGGATGCAAACCGGAAATTCTCGATTGTGAGTCGAGAACGAACCCGACTGTACTACCGAGACCCTTATGAATTACATAATAAATTATATGTCACCCGAGAATAAGAAAGCATCTAGGGAAAGTGCAACATAAGGAAGAGCAGAGGGACAGATAGTTAAAAAAAAATGAAGATGCACCAAGATTGCAATGATATCTTAGTGCATATCTTGATGATATCTTTATCATCATTGGAGGATAAATTGATGAATGAAATTAACTTTTTTTTATATATAACAAATGGCATACTTATCTTGACAAAGGGAAATAACACTATTTAAACATTTCTGTGATAAAAAAATCTGTTCATCTCCCCATTCCTTATAATAGCAAAAGCAAAAGTATAAAATACAAGTTTAACAGGTGTTGTATTGAATTGGTGGCAGTCTACAAAGGAAAGCTCTGTCACTGAATGAAATCTCAACAATCAGTATTCATCATGGAAGATAGCTGCAGGTGGAGGAGTGACAAGGTGAACAAGTCACCGCTGAGGCCGGAGATCCGGGTGGTTAGATACAAGACTGGAACTTGATCTCCTTCGCTCCTTCCCACTCGCCCTTAATATTTAACATTCTTTGTTAAGAGGCAGAGAAAAATTGTTAACCACTATGTTCCACAGTTTCAAGAACTTTAATTCGTAGGCAAATATTTGGAATATGGCACCGGACATCTTACCACTGAAGTGCAGTTAAAATTTTAACATGCTATATTTAATGGTGACTAATTGTGGACACAAGATATTTTTTCAAAGAAAAGCATTATTAGACAAGGTTTGTAATACATCTTTTCACTCCTAAAATCATTTTCCTGCTTGAGGAAAATAGAGCAGGGGAGCGATACTTTTTGGAGCTTCATTGCTGTCAACCATTTCTTATAAAAGTAAAATTTATTATGTACAGTGAACTTATTTTCCAATTATCTCCATATCAGGAAAGGGGAATGAATCTACTCATTCCATTCTCGTAACAAAATAAAGTCAGTATATGGGATTACAAGCACATCGTGAGACTTCAATAATTTAGTTGCTCAGATGCAAACCAGGGATCAGTTGTCACGTCACACATGAGGGCCTATTGCCAATATAAGCTTAGTGGCTTATTATTTGCTCCGGAGCCTTTCTAGACTTTATTCTAACCCAAAAGGCAGACTTACAGGTTACTAGCTCGAGTGATCTGACCCTATCCAAGCATAGTTAGTGTTTCAGATACCTAGACGTCTTGCTCATTTTTTTTATAGATATAATTTCTCAGCCACATTTCCTTTTTTGCAATTTTTCGAAATTTTAGCGTACCTCAAGTTAATATTCCAAATAAGTTGTTTGACATCTTGTACTGAATGTATATACACTTTGGCCATAAATTTATTTTCCTCGTGTCAATTATAAGGTTAAATATTTCGTGCAGGTTGTTTACATTACGTTTATTTATTTATATATATATATATATATATATATATATATATATATATATATATATATATATATATATATATATACACACATATATATATATATACACACACACATATATATATATATATATATATATATATATATATATATATATATATATATATATATATATATATATATATATATATATATATATATATATATATATATATATATATATATATATATATATATGAGGAGGGGTACCACCTCTGGTGCAAGTGTAGGGACCCATAGCCTCGGAGAAGAAAATAAAGAGTACTCAGAGAAGACCTTGTGGATCCTCACTGAACTTAAATATATATATATATATATATATATTTAATTTTAAGCTACTTGTTCAGTGTGCTGTGATAAGCAAAAAGAATGGAAATCTCTTTTTCTAGTGGGTGGATAAGGGCATGATCTGTACCACTCTGATAATCAGGTTCATTGTACCTCAGACGACCCACTGTATAAACAAATTAAATAATCTTTGTTGTTTGCGTAATATTTGGATGGAACTAATTCCTCAGTTTCTTCCGGTCAGATTTCATAATAAACACATTTAGCATAATTTTCATAAATACTTTGCCATAAGCTCTGCAAGCATAATTTTCTTTCATTTATTATGCGTCTAAAATAGTTCCTTATGTATGATTAATCTTCATACAGAGAGGTAAGGGGAAATACAGAATAAATAATATTTAATCTTGGACAATAAATAATAATTAAAATGAATTTCTCTAGCGCTTTATTCAAAACTTTACAATAATTGAACTATGTTGATTCACACACTATCTACAAATGTATCTCAATGAAAATCCTAACATTTATTATGTCAGTGTTCAATATATTCATCATTTACTCAGTGTGGGTATTATGAAGCGGTGCTGGGGCCTGTAGGACTCATCTCCTTCAGTAATAAATGGCATAATATCAATCACAAAGTTTTCTTAAGATTTACAATATGAACATAAATAGTTAAAAAAGATATAATTTGAAGAAATGAAAAAATATACAAAATCATATATATATATATATATATATATATATATATATATATATATATATATATATATATATATATATATATATATATATATATATATATATATTGAGGAGGGAAAGTAAAAACTATATACATAAATATAAACTAAAATTAATTTAACTCACAGGGCAATGAAAACCAATGCATTATCTGTCTGTTATCACTGAAGGACTTTGATCTGACAGCCTTGGCCACCACGAAACACGGCATGTTGAGCATAGTGTTACAATAAGACCCCCGTTCAATTACAAGTGTTCCCTCTCTCCCTCTCGCCTCACACACGCCTACTGGGTATAAGACACAGCCTGCGTCGAACATCACTAGATACAAAAATTCAGAATGTGTCATGCAGGCTAATAACTCAACACTCGTTTTTATTTGCAAGTATATACATCAAAGCCAAGTACCAAACTGGACCCAGTAAAGGAGCGAGTTTTCAGGGAAAGAGAGACAAACATACAGACTCTTAATGCAAATCCCGATTCACGGGAGTTTGGAAACACAGTTCTCATATACAGGTATAAAAAATTGTTGTGGGGGGATTCATGTCAGAATTTCCCACATACGCCTCTCGTTCAACATATTAGACATTTTCAATGTTAGGCCTCTTTATTTATTACTGTTACATTATTGATCATATATATATCAGGGGTTCTACTGAAATAATTCATATACTTTTTTGTGGACAGCACCGCCATCGTAAAGTTCTGAACCAATATTATATATTAAAAAAAGAAAATGCACACCAATATGTAAATGATCAAATAATCAGAAGATGACAATAATAAAACTGTTATATTAAATAAAAATAATAATAATAATAATATTAATAAACTAAAATAATAATGATAAAAAATGATGATAATCAATAGTAATAATAATAATTATTATATTTAAAATAAAAAAGTATAAATTATAATGGTTTGTCTCTCTCTAAAACATTTATATCATAAATAGTTAACATCAATTTCTCTACACTGTGATGCATGATTAAATTGAATAAGGAACGGAGGCAAACAGAATTATAATGGTATGATGCAAAGGTTCTTATTGGTAATGAATGAGCAATGATGAAATAAATTAAAATAAGAGATATGCCAATTATAATGAATTCGTTGAAAAAAAAACGAATAAATAGGAATAAGGAAAAGGACCGATAAAAACTTTGTCAGAAAGAACCCGTAAAAATTTACCAATATAAGACTGAAATGTATTTTGATTACAGCAGTTTGATGCTATGCTTCATAATATATCAAGCAATCTACACACGCACGCTTAAAAGACAGCTACACCCACACGCTTATACCGTCGCTACACTCACACGCTTAAACCGCCGCTACACTCACACGCTTAAACCACAGCTACACTCATACACTTATAGTATAAATATACCACCACAATACTCGCAGACTTATATCACCGCTACCCTCGCACGCTTATACCGCTGATACACTCACACGCTTTCACCGTCACTACACTCACACTTATTCCACCGCTACACTCACACTTATAACCCCGCTACACTCACACTTATAACCCCGCTACACTCACACTTATAACCCCGCTACACTCACACTTATACCCCCACTTCACTCACACTTACATCCCCACTACACTCACACTAGGGAGTGTTGTCATCTCGAGTCAGTTTCCGGCTTTCTCTTTACTGAATTTTGTACATTGACACGAGGAAGAGTTTTGTTAGGATTTTTTGTCGTCCAATATATATATATATATATATATATATATATATATATATATATATATATATATATATATATATATATATATATATATATATATATATTTATATATATAAATATATATATATATATATATATATATATATATATATATATATGTCGTACCTAATAGCCAGAACGCACTTTTCAGCCTACTATTCAAGGCCCGATTTGCCTAATAAGCCAAGTTTTCCTGAATTAATATATTTACTATAATTTTTTTCTTATGAAATGATAAAGCAACCCTTTTCTCTATGTATGAGGTCAATTTTTTTTTATTGGAGTTAAAATTAACGTAGATATATGACCGAACCTAACCAACCCTACCTAACCTAACCTAACCTATATTTATAGGTAAGGTTAGGTTAGGTAGCCAAAAAAAGCTAGGTTAGGTTAGGTTAGGTAGGTTAGGTAGACGAAAAAACATTAATTCATGAAAACTTGGCTTATTAGGCAAATCGGGCCTTGAATAGTAGGCTGAAAAGTGCGTTCTGGCTATTAGGTACGACATATATATATATATATATATATATATATATATATATATATATTTATATATATACATAAGCTTCGTAAATATTCAAGAGATGACATGACTTTATGAGCACAACCAATATGTTGTCCAGAGCCTATTGATAGTGAAATCAGCCATAGACCTTCACCTTTTGATTTTCTGTGATAAACATTGATAGGACACACATTTTTAGAATTAGTATCTTGTGGTTGAAAAATAAGGAAGAATTTATAATGAGGCGCACATTAGTTTTACTTTTTCATGCAAACGTAAATAAAATTCATGAAATTCATTATATTTGCAGTATCAATGTTGTATTTATATATCTTTATCATAAAAAGTTATTTAATTTAACAATCTGATATCTGTACATTAATAGATTGGTTTAAAACACCTAATAATGTTGGATATAATTTTTTTGGAGACAATGGGAGGGGGGGGGGGGGGGGAAGAAACACCCTGACAATCTAAAACTATGTAATGAGATATAATATAAGACCATTTAATAATACTTTTTTTCCAATGTGTGTGTCTTATGAGTCTCGAGTCATGTAAAAATTTGGGATAGTCCTCAGAAAAATGTTATATAATAATCTATTATTTAAAGATTTAAATTTGAATCCTTTTGAATTAAATATAGTAGTCAATGTTATCAAGATATAAGTACCCTGAATATATATATATATATATATATATATATATATATATATATATATATATATATATATATATATATATATATATGTTAAATAATTAGTAGAAATTGCGAGAAATTCCAGGACACGCATCAAGTTATCCAATAATGCAAGTCACATATTTCTTGAATCATGTCATCTCCTTTTGTCATATCATTTCTTAGAACTTATATTGATGTTGCTTCGTCTGTCAGATTTTGTGTGTATATCCTCACCATCTTTCATTTCTGACAACGATATAATGGGATGTTTTAATACACAAAAGCGATTAGATTTTGAGCTTCTCCTTCCTTGGGGTTTCTTATGCATGGCTTTTAATTAATTATCGTTGGGTTGACTAGCCCTGCTTTTGTAGACTGAGCTTCAGCTCTTTGGTCCCGCCTTTCAACCTATGGCTTGTGTCGTATCTGCATTTGAAGCTGTTTGTGGAATTGGAGTATCCATCTACCTTTTCCCTTCTCAAGTCTGAAATAAGTCTGGTAGCACAACTCCATACTTTTGCCAATTTTGTTTTATATATAAAGAGCCAAGGATTATATGCTGGGGGCAGCAAATTTAGGAATTGGTTACATATATGTGACATACAAGCGAATAATGACATAAAATAATTTACTAAATGAAGTTCTTAAGTTGACCGAACTTGCATCATTCATATGTGTGTGTGCGTGTGAGTTTGCGCGTGTGTGTGTGTGTGTGTGTGTGTGTGTGTGTGTGTGTGTGTGTGTGTGTGTGCGTGTGTGTGTGTGTGTTTGTGTGTGTGTGTGTGTGTGTGTGTGTGTGTGTGTGTGTGTGTGTGTGTGTGTGTGTGTGTGTACTCGCCTGTTTGTACTCGCCTATTTGTGCTTGCAGGATCGAACACTGACTCTTGGATTCCGCCATGTGTGTGCGTGTGTGTAGTGTGTGTGTGTGGTGAAGGGGGTTGATGTGTGTTTGTGTAAGTGTATGCGCGCGTTTCCATATTAAATACCATACATGGTAACAACGCAGCCACTAGGGTCAGTAGAACATTTTTTTTCTGTTGATGCCTAATATATATTTTACCGTGTCCTAACTTTTGTTCTTGGATCAACCACTGCCTTGCCGTATCTAGATAATAGAACAGTCCCATTCTGTATGTTTTACATATTTCCTAATCCGTATTTATAAGATATTTCTAATTCCGTATTTTTAACATATATCTAATTCCATATTTAAACTTACTTCCAATTCTGTATTTTTAACATATTTTCAACTCACCATTTTAATGCACGTTTAAGATTTTATTTTCTTGAATACTGTGAGTAACCGCACTCTGTAAATTTCATTGTTATTGCAAATAACTTCTTATAAAATAACCATTCATTCGTGACTAATGTAATTAAACAAGGACTCGTTACAGCAAAGAAATATACAACAATCTATATATAAATATAAAAAATAGATTTAAATAAAAATAATACAAATCTAAATAATCTTAATTATAATAATAGTAATCATGAAAATAGCAAAAAGATAATAGTTTTAATTATAAACAATTATAATTATAAACAATAAAGTAAAGAATAAAGTCATTTAAATTATCTTTGCACTTCTCATTAAGAGATGGTGAGGTGCTGTTACATGAGAACCTTGGCGGCATACCCTGTGTTCCGAGTCTTAACCTATACCCTCCTACGATCGTCCTCACATTTAGTCTTGCAATATCTTATCTTGCTATATTACAGCAGAGAACGCAAACCTTGCGATATTTTTGTGTATATGTATTCTATGGTGTGCGTGTGGTGGTATATTGTTCTGAAAATGCATGTATATATATATTTTGGTGTTTTTTTTCATGCAAGACTCAATACAATCAACCTCTTCAATAGTTTTGATATGAAAATGGCAATAAAAATACAGTTCCCATCAACCGATCCCTAACGTGGCGTGTCCGGTCCAGGTCACAAAGAGATAGCTCACAGGCCGGAGTCAAATGCCCTCGCGGGAGCAATAAACAGGGACCCCACCGGCTGTAAACCCTAAACTCCTTTTACAAGCAAGGAGGGAGGGACAGAGGTCATGTCAGGTCAGTGGGACCGCCGCCCAGTCAGGTCGAAGACTCAACAGGTCGTCATAAACAACATTAACTCCAGCGACGCCCCCCTTCTTTTTTTTAGTCTATAAACTGCTTGCTTTGTGAACCAACGTGGTGCGAAATCGAGGAATTACTGCAGTGGAACTTGAAAGACGACGGAGTTCTGGAGTTTATATTTCTCTTTCTCCTCTGGCGGGGAAGGAGAAGGATTATGCTGTATCGATATCGTATAGAAACTGAAAGAGATGTAGATGTACATGTATTGTTGAAGAAAGGAAGGGCTGGCAACAAAAGCGGGAGGAGTAGGGTGATATATGCAATATGAAACTACCTTCCTCTCCTTTTCAGACTTAAGACAATCACCTCTTTGATGTAGGATTAAACACAAGTTCGTTTCAGTAGAGCACACGTAAGAGCCTGCCGGTAGAGTCATGTTATGAGTACACTTACAATATGTGTCGTGTGTGTGTACTCATCTAGGTGTACTCACCTAGTTGTGCTAGTGGGGGTTGAGCTTTGGCTCTTTGGTCCTGCCTCTCAACTGTCAATCAACTGGTGTACAGATTCCTGAGCCTACTGGGATCTATCAAATCTACATTTGAAACTGTGTATGGAGTCTGCCTCCACCACATCACTATTTAATGCATTCCAATTGTTAACTACTCTGACACTGAAAAATATCTTTCTAATGTCTCTGTGGCTCATTTGGGCACTAAATGTGTTCCACCTGTGTTCCCTTGTTTGTTTTCCACCCATGCTTAAGAATTTGTCTGTGTCCACCCTGTTCATTCCATGAGAATTTTGTAGGTGATTATCATATCTTCCCTTACTCTTCTGTTTTCCAGGGATGTGAGGTTCAGCTCCCGTAGCCTTTCCTCGTAGCTCATACCTCTCAGTTCTGGGACTAGTCTGGTGGCATACCTCTGAATATTCTCTAACTTTGTCTTGTGTTTAACCAGGTATGGACTCCATGCTGTAGCTGCATACTCCACAGTGTGTGTGTGTGTGTGTGTGTGTGTGTGTGTGTGTGTGTGTGTGTGTGTGTGTGTGTGTGTGTGTGTGTGTGTGTGTGTGTGTGTGTGTGTAAATATACGTGTGCGTGCAAATATGAATGCATGTATGCAAATATTTGTGCGCGTGCGTGAAAATGTGTGTGAGTGTGCGTGCGTGTACATATGAATGCGTTCTCCGGTTTGACATATCCGGAATATTATATATTATGATCCAACGAGTATGCACAAACTAAACACTTCTGTGTTCTTATCAGGACCAAACACATGCCACATGTGTCGTGCGTGTATACACGTAAGCTTCGTATATATAATGTATACACAATACACAACTCTCAACTCTACAATCAAATAATAGAAAAATTATCTCCTCAAAATTTGCCAGTGCTTGAACTGACAAATAGTTCAAGACTATTTAAAAGTAACTAACTTTTAGTTAGTTAACTACTTTTAACTAACTTACTAACAAGTTAGTTAACACTTTAGTTAAAAGTAACCAACTCTTCTCTCTTCCACCGTTTCCTTACAACTCCTACGTTGTCAATCAGCCACACATAATATAATATTACTTCAGTTTCGCCATATTTCCTTGTCTAATATTCAATTTCATTATGTAGTCACTATGTACTACGGGATAATCCGTAACTGACTCTGAGATAAGCACACTCCACTACATGCGATTATTATAATGTTTTTTGTTTGAGTTTCTTTGGAAAACTACACGCACGATACGCTCGAGAGTTAACACACTATTGCTATCGCTCCGAAAGCGGACTCACTATAAGTATCACTTTATGTAGTTTTAATCGTTGAAAATATCCCTACATACCAATGTCTTTTCCGGGAACAAAATAGGGAGAGTTCAAATGTCGGTGACCACAGCGGGGCGATCCATGAGGCTTGTGTATAATCTAGGCAGCACAAACACACACAACCCTGAGATAAGTATCATTTCTTTCACAATCTTGGGCGGCGACTCATCAGCCAGGGGGTTGATGGGTGGGGAATGGGGGATTAATGGGGTGTTGGGGGGTCAGCACCCGGGCATCGAGGCTCCACCGGCAGGTAGGGCGGGCTGACCTTCGTTATTTGTACACCACAACACCGGGGCCGCCGAGTGGCCAGCGCCGCACCTACAGGAGCAGGAAATCGTGTTCCAGGGTCATCACCACCATCGTCGTTTGCATGTTGTGGACTAAACCGGTCGATTTGGGGAAGATTTGGGTTTACACTAGAGCGGGTAAAGCTACTTGGAGGGGGAGGTGCAGGGCGGGCACCCCACGCGGGCGGCTCTGGCCAGCCTTATAGCGTAGTGAGGCCGTAGTCGGGCTTCATGGCACCGTGTGGATACGGTGCCGAGATGGGCGTCAGGCCTGGCGGCATCATTCCCCCTCCCATGTGTGGATAACCCGGGGGGTGGCCGGCCCCCGGGTGCGGGGTCCCCTGTTGCTGCGCCGCCTGCTGCTGGGCTGCCTGTTGTTGCTGTTGTTGGTCTTGCGTGGCGGGGTTTTGCGTTGTGTTCTGTGTTTGGTTCTGGTTCTGCTGTTGGTTCTTGGGCGTGACGGTGGTGGTCACGCCAGCCGGATTAGTCTTTCTCCGAACGTTCTTGGTGTTAGGCAGTTTGTTGTCTTTTTTCCACTTCATCCTCCGGTTCTGGAACCAGATTTTGATCTGTCGCTCGGAGAGACAGAGCGAGTGGGCGATTTCTATCCTTCGTCGCCTCGTCAGGTAACGGTTGAAGTGGAACTCCTTCTCCAGCTCCAGTATCTGGTGTCTGGTGTAGGCCGTCCGCTGCCGCTTGGGCTCGCACCCCGGCTGGAACTGACCATTCGCTGGAAAGAATAAAAATTAACTACCTTAATTATACGCTGAGGCATAAGCATCAAAAAACACTGTCAGTTAAATTACAATTCGTTCCAATGAAAGTCATTTATCCATAATATCGACCACATGCCTGTTACCATAGCGACTGTGATGGACCCCCTCTCTCCTCCAACTCAGCCCCTCCCCTTCCCGAGCCCTCCACCTACATAATAACAAAAGCCATAATATCCAGGAGTTCCCTCCAGGGAATATGAGACACAGGGCGGCCATTACAGGACTCAAGGCAGGAATCCTTGCTCCCCATGAGGCCAGCGGCAGGACTCTTTCTGCCTCTCCCTGAGACTGTGATCCCTAGACATTAATGGGCAAGTCTTGTGAAAACCACTAATTGGACAGGCTTTCCCTGGACGGCGGCTGTAAGTGTCTGTCATCATTGGTCAGGTCTCCGGTCATCTGTTCCTTTATCCTTACACTTCCCTTCTTATTCTATAAGAACTACTGATCTGGACTCCTGGCTTGTTACCTTAAATCATTTGTGTCGATGCATATATATACATATATATATATATATATATATATATATATATATATATATATATATATATATATATATATATATATATATATATATATATATATATATATATATATATAATATATTTGAGTGCATGTATTTATGTACTCACCTAGTTGTGCTAGCGGAGGTTGAGCTTTGGCTCTTTGGTCCTGCCTCTCAACTGTCAATCAACTGGTGTACGGATTCTTGAGCCTACTGGGCTCTATCATGTCTACATTTGAATCTGTGAATGGAGTCAGCCTCCACAACATCACTGCTTAATGAATTCCGTTTGTTAACTACTCTGATAGTGAAAAAATTGTTTCTAATGTCAAAAAATGTCTTAATGTTTGTGTGTGTGTGTGTGCATCATTTTAGTTGCCGAAAAAGCCAACAAATTCCATAATAATATTTGTTTTCGATAAGTTTTTCTATCACATAATCATTCATTAGATTCAACTAATGATATGTATTTCGTGTATTCTAAACCAAAACTAACTTAACAACCTCACCTGATCTAAATTGGTCATTTATTCCTCAGTACTATATTACGAAAGTAAAATTCGACCAATACTTAATAATATCTTAATAATTCATACATATATATATAAATGTCCGTATAACATATATGAGTATATTTGTAAAAATTCCCGCGAATATACAGCGAAAAGAAATACAAGAATCTTCTTAATCGGAAGTTTTGAGTTTAAGTAGTACGGCTCAAAATGTGCCGTGCATTTATATTATTTTTATATTATTATATATTATAATATATATATATATAATATGTATGTCTTGAACTGATTCTATTATTTACTAATATATTTTGGGACAGATTTATTTTTGTTAGGCAGAGATATCGAATGAAAGTAACATAATTCGTTTTGTCGGACGACAGGCAACTTTTGTTTGTACAATATATATTACGCTTAAATCAAGGTCTTCCCAAGGTTGAATTACTGACCCTTCCCAGGATGCAACACCATAACAGTTGACTAACTAACAGGTACCTATTTACTGGCAAGTGATCAGCCGCATTAGGTGAAAGGAAACTTGCCCAACAATTTCTGTCCCACCCGGGATTCGAACCCGGGATTGCTGTTTTTGAATCGAGAAGGAACCTAACCGTACTACAGAGATCCTTTAAGTCAGGCCAGGATGCAAAATTAGCTTGTGCTCATTTTAAACAAAAAATATATAATTCATATTAAATGATAATAAATACATCAATACATAAAGTAAAATTCTTAATATATTGTTTATTAAGGAAATTTAGCTTATTAGGCAACTCCGACTATATATATATATATATATATATATATATATATATATATATATATATATATATATATATATATATATATAATTAAAAAAATAAAATCACTTACCGAATAGAGTTCCCGCCCCTTCTGCAAAGAGAGTAAAAGAATGCGAAAATTATATTGAGTTTTCCATTATGTAAAGATCCTTAAATAACACATAATTATCCTGAAACTACTAACCAGTTCACCACTGTTAACTACTGATGTACACCTTCTTACAGCCCCGTTCAAGGTACACTGTCCTGGAATTAGCAGTGTGCATGTGTGAGTTTGTGTGTGTTTGATAACAAAGTCAATCTATACATAGTATACACCTATCAATACATTATAATGTGAGTTATTAGAATGTTATTTACCTATAGGGAATTAAGGAAGTAGGTGTATTTCGTTTTGGTATACTTATCTCGAGAAAATGGAGTCGATGAACAAATTTTTTTTAAGTATTTTATTCTATCAAAGTTTTCACTGCTATTCTACTCTAAGTGCCAATAAACGCCCGGGTGAGGAGGGACTTGCGATGATGTCATTATATTTATATTTATATATGAAGTTACTGGTATACCTAAAGGTCAAAGTTTGCTATAATTTTTAAACATATGAACTTATATTAAATGTCACGCCAGCTTTCGACCATAAATTATGCAGTGCATTCATACATAAGGTTATAAAACATAAAATACAAAGAATGTTTTAAAAACAATACTTTAAATATAAAGAAAAAAACACACTTCATATTTCACTTTGGGACTATGAAACTACCAAAACAGATACACATTTTATACTATAATTATCAATAATATTAAAGGAAGTGAGAACTATAAATTTCATCTATGAAAATTCAATGGAACAAAACAATATAATTAAAAACAAGGAAGTAACAGAAAGGCAGCAAGCTTAGAACACAATCACATCGATAGTTAAACGATGAAAAAGTTTTTCGGAAGTGCTAAAAGTTGCTCTTAGTAATACAGTTGTTAATTAAATGTGTTCTGTTTCAATTCAAATGCCAATTGTTTTGTGACAGTATTGTATTTTTCGCTTTTTCGCGACATATTTTGTTGTTGCTGGGGATTGGGAGGGAGATGATTGGAGGTAGGATAAGTTTGGGTTGGAGAGTAATACAATTTCCATCTATATTTCCATCACAAAATATTTTTTATTTGGTCTGTTTTGCAACCATGTTGAGTCTTCCTGGCTGCTATACACATACAAATAATTTCCTCTAGCTTGGATGATCTTCCAAAATGAAATTTGCCCTCTTATGAAATCTTCAAAAGAAAAAATAGTTTTTAACTAGCGTTACTAAAGTGTTCAATAAAACAAGTCGAAACCCTAAACCTAACTTGACTTCTCGACGTTACGTTTAGTGAAGGCTGGCAATGCCCTACTAATGCTCCAGTCTGATCTTCCAAGCAGGTATGGTACTGAAAGGTAAGAATACTCTGCGAATGCTCCAGACTGTCCTCTAACCTCCTACAATCTAAACATAATAATATGAATCAAATTTGCCTCTAGTTTCTCAAAATAAGCTTCTAAAATAAATGTCTGATCATGTCAATCGAATGAAGATAAGGTGAATCTGTAACAATTTTCTATTAATTTCAAAAAATTTAATTGAACATAAACTGAAGAACTACATTTAACAGCCCCTTAGGAATTTTACACAACAGCCTCTGAGAAATTGTACACAGCAGCCAATGACAAATTTCAACATCCACTGAGGAATTCAGAAAAACTTTGACCCCAAAGTAAACCATCAGTTAAGAGACAGCCCATTCTAGAACACACTTTATAGAAAATAAATAGTTTAATTATTATCTAGTTGGGTCAAGCCTTTCACGTATTATTATGACAACAGACGACTCACCGAATTACAAACTCAGAAACTCACTAGCTCACAGGCACACTGACCTGCATATTGTTTAATCAGATTCACAGATTCACTGACTCATAAACACGCTGATTCACAGATTCACATATACACTGACTCACAGACACACGGACTTAGAGACACCGATTCACATATTCTGTGACTAAGACTCACAAATTTACTGACTCATCAAGTCAGTGACTCAGATACCTAGAAATTCTCTATCTCACAGTCATAATTATAATAATAAACTTTTCACTTTGCACCAAAATATTTCCTTTAAAATCTAAAAATCAGAATCAGTCACATAATTACTTATATTTAAGACATTTGATTCGTGTTTCTTAAAATTTTAAATATGTAGGCCTTATTTAATTGAAATTCCGTCACGAAATGCCTCGCACAACGCTAACATTTTGTTGGATCAAGTTGACAAGAGATATCAATTATTAATGTTATTAATGTTATTGTTATTATTGTTGTCATAATTATTATTATTTTTTGTTGAAGATTTTAACATTTAAATTGTTTACTAACTATATATGTATATATATATATATATATATATATATATATATATATGCGAACAAGCCTGAATGGTCCCCAGGACAATATGCAACTGAATGGTCCCCAGGACAATATGCAACTGAAAACTCAAACCCCAGAAGTGACTCGAACCCATACTCCCAGAAGCTTCTGGGAGTATGGGTTCGAGTCACTTCTGGGGTGTGAGTTTTCAGTTACATATATATATATATATATATAAGGTGAGGTGAGGTACTCACCTATTAAGGTCAGTACATATATGTATACTCCTTACTAGGTGAGTGTTTGTGTGTGTGTGTATTGTGTGTCGGAGTATGCGTATATGTGTGTATGTTGTGTATCAGAGTGTGTATGTTGTGTGTGTGGTATGTGTATGTGTACGTTTTCGAGAACAAATCTGCGCATCCAGAACTATTCCATTATTTTCGAATTGGGCGACGAGGAGATAATTGTTCACTGACATGAGTTCAATTAACAATTTAAATTAATAGAAAGATAATTTTTTATTAGTTTTTCTGGAAATTTCCATGCCTCTGCCGATCCTGCTATCGAGTAGTACCTGTGTTCATATTACATATGGTCCTCTTACCCCATGCTCCTCTTACCCCATGGACCTCTTACCCCATGGACCTCTTATCCCATGCTCCTCTTACCCCATGGACTTCATACCCCATGCTCCTCTTACCCATGCTCCTCTTACCATATGGACCTCTTACCTCATGCTTCTCTTACCCATGCTCCTTACCTATGCTTCTCTTACCCATGTTGTTCTCATCCAACCTTATATAACCCAAACAAAGACGAGTCAAGCGAGATAATCAATACAATCTGCCGTCAACAGATACAAAAAAATAATCATTCTTTACTTCCTCACCAATAATCGAAAATGATAAAAGACAGGGCAGGGGGGGGGGAGAAAAGGATAAGAGAGAGTGGGACGGGAGACTGAAAGAAAGAGAGAAGGGAGGGGAAGATGGAGAGAGAAGAGGGAGAGAATGTGGAAAAAAGGGAGAGGGGTTGGGTGGCAATGGCTATCCCTCCCCACATCTACCACCACCTCCCCTCCACGCCTGCCAGCCCGATATCCCTCCAGCCACTCCGACAAAATGGCGTCCACTGCCCCCCGTCTCTCTCTCTCTCTCTCTCTCTCTCTCTCTCTCTCTCTCTCTCTCTCTCTCTCTCTCTCTCTCTCTCTCTCTCTCTCTCTCTTGATGTGTGTCTGTTTCTCTCTTTCTGTATGTTTATCTGTAAATCTTTCTGTCTGTCTGTCTCTCTCTCTCTCTCTCTCTCTCACTCACTCACTCTCACTCTCTCTCCTATTTCTCCTTCGCACTCTTAAAATGTTACCAATAACACTATAAAAGCACATGTCAGCAATTCTTTATAATTATTTAAATATACAAAGAATATAGTGGTTCTCTATTTGCTTTGAAACTGTAGGATGGTGGTGGCTCAGCCTGCTTAAGAAGAGGACATGGGGAAGAGAAAGGTTGTGTTGAAGTTACATGCTTTATTGTGCTTCGGCCAAAGCATGACAAGCAGAAAATTTATGTTAATTTTTCCAAGATCACTGCATTGTGTTTTTTATATTTCCATAAGAAAAATAAATATTTTCATATTTTTGTTTTTACAGTACTTGCTCAACGAGTTGTACTTGCTGGAACCGAACTGTAGATATTTATCCCTGATTTAAACCTATCAATTAATTGGTACAATGATTCCTAATTCGCTTGTTCTTTATACTGTCTAAAGAACAGTATAAGTCAAAAGTTCTTTATACTTTATACTGTGAACACCTGAGAGACATTAGGAATAACTGTAGAATAATAAACCCCACATTGTTTGAGTTAGGAAAACACTTTTTGTCAAATGTTGATACTGTTCTTAAAAGATTTCCCCATTTTGCACCCGCAAGATAACGTAAGCTTTTAAGGGTTGATAAATGTTAATCTTCTTGTTTGAGGAGCTGTTCACTTGAGACAGTTAAGCAAGTCCCAGCTGTGTCTGGGCACAAGTGACAGGATGAACAACCCAGCGGGTTTTCTTCCTATTGGGGAGTGTTGTACATTCTGCTATGGCGGTATTTTCACTCACAAGATGAGTGGCGCTGCCCAATAAACTCGCCCCTCGGGGCAAAATTTAAAAATTTAAAAATTTAATTTATACTGTCAAACTGTGACTGGAGTAAGTCTGCAGTCTCTCTCTCTCTCTCTCATTATTCAACACACAAATTGCCCGTGCACTTAAAAAATATTTTATTACGAATCTTAGGCTCATCTAAGTTTCACATCATCATTTGTGCCTTTCGTTCTATTCCTATTTAAACTAAGGAGTCCTAGTCCGCTTTCTCTCTGAGATCTTTCAGTGGTGCGATAATGTCTATTATTTTTCCAGCTAAATTGGCTTCTACGTTATCTTATATCTTCTCTTTCTAAAATTAATATTTTGCCAAATCTCACTTTCTTAAATTTTCGGTCTTCACTTTATTTGGTCCCGCAGTGTTCTAGGTTATTACTTGCTACGTTTTATATTGACTGCTCTTATATTTGCTTTTGTATGGCACAGGTGCTATCTTCTTATGTGTGGCTGTCCATGTTATAGGTGCTATCCTGTTCTTGTGTTTCCCTGCGTGTGCCACAGATGCTATCTCTTTTTAAATAAGTTCTTGGTCATAAAGCTAATGTGATGTCTAGTTCTATTTTTTCGAATCTAAAAGAATTCTCGATTTCGTGTTGTACAGTTTATATGGTTTTATTTCTTCTGCCACAGTCCTCATTAGCTGAATCTATTTTGACTGAATTCGAGTAACCACCAAGTGGAGCTTGTCGTATTTTCAGTTGAACTCTTGTTTGAAATTTTGCCTCCAGTAGTTCCTTCCCCTTGTGCGTTTCAATCATGTGTGTTTCCCTATGCTGGAGAAGTTTTCCCTGTATCCCCTTAGTTCAAAAGTTTCCATTTGTGCCACCTAATGATCCTCTCAAACTTATCAAATAAATAGATTTGCTTGCCACTGAGCTTTCTATTCTTTCAGCGTTATAAGATTCATCTTCTCAAGCTTCTCTCTTTCAGACTCCATTTCTTAGCGACCAATTTGGGCGCCATTCTCTGAATTCTTTTAAGTTTCAATACCTTCTGGAGAAGCTGCAGGTTCCATGTTCGTATTCCATATTCCGGGACTCATCTCACATGGGTGGTATACAGTATCCTGAATATCTCAATGATGAAATATAAAAAGGCTTGCCATTTATTTGTGAAAGTGGCAAACGTCGAAGTCGTTTTTCTCTTTATCTAGACATTCGCTGTTAGGTTCGGTGTGATGTCAACCAAATGGCATTTTCTCCCTCTGATTCCGAATGTTGTGGCGCTCTGAGATCATATGGCACTGCAGGCTTTCTTGTACCATCTCTCAGCTTTATTATTTTGCATTTAATGGGGTTAAACTCGCGTAGCCACCGAGATGAGCTGTCTGCGAAATTTGTGACCATTGGTTTCAACGATGTACACTTCCAGATCCATTTGATTAATAACGTTAGTACATCACACCCCTCCATACCAACCACCCCACACGGCCTGCTCCCCCACCCCCCCACACGGCCTGCTTCCCCACTCCCCCACACACACACACAACTAGGTGAGTACTCTAGGTGTACAAGCACAATTAGGTGAGTACACACCTAAGTAAAGAGACATTTAGGGCGCTTTGCATTGCTTACGTGAGACCAGTCTTAGAGTATGCCGCGCCATAATGTAGTCCGCACCTGAAGAAACACATAAGGAAACTGGAAAAAGTTCAAAAGCTTGCGACGAGGCTAGTCCCAGAGTTACGAGGGATGGGATATGAAGAGCGCCTGAAGGAACTGAGCCTTACGACACTAGAAAAAAGAAGAAAGGAGGGGGGGTGTATAACAGGAACGTATAAAATACTCAGGGAAATTGACAGAGTGGAAATAGACGAAATGTTCACACGGAATACTAAAAGAACGAGGGGACATGGGCAGAACCTGGAAAATCATAGGAGTCACAGAGATGTTAGGAAGTTTTCTTTTAGCGTGAGGGTAGGGGAAAAATGGAATGCACTTAAGGAGCAGGTTGTGGAAGCAAACTCTCTTCATAATTTTAAAACTAGATATGATAGGACCGGAGTCATTGCTGTAAACAACCGATGGCTAGAAAGGCGGGATCGAAGCGTCAATGTTCGATCCTGCAGGCACAAATAGGTGAGTATAAATAGGTGGGTACACTCAGACACATGGCAGAAGCACTCGCACCACAAAAGCGAGAAACGTCAGCCTGGCAAAACAATCTCAGACCCATCACCGCGTTTATCTTGTCAAGAAGAGACTCCAACTCCTCAACACCATGGAGTTAATGATATCAAGGCTCAGTTTCCCATGATACTTCTTTCGTTCTCTTCTTTCTTTTTTACTTCTAATTCTCTTCCTTCTACACTTGTTATTGTTTATTGGGTTTTTCCTGCTCTTCTTGTTCTTACTTTTGTTGAATTACGTCGTTATTTTTAGTTTAATCTTGTATGTTTGATTATTACTTCTTTAGTCTTATGAGGTGAGGTCTTGAGGTGTGGTCTTGAGGTGTGGTTTCAGGTACGGTCATAATGACTGAGTTATTTGGTCTTGATGACTGTCTTAAGTGGCAAGGATGACTGTTTTAAAAAGTTTTGATGCCTGCGTTAAGCAGTCTTGATGCCTGCGTTAAGTAGTCTTGATGCCTGCGTTAAGTAGTCTTTATGACAACGTTAAGTGACGTTGATGACTGCGTTAGTCGTGACCTTAAACCCAAATAACACAAGGTCATCATTTCTCTCACACTGAAGACTTAACGAAGCGACGAAATATACATGACCGTACGTGCACTATATAACGCAAGAGTAAGCAGAGCTTCCCAACCCAGAAGACGTTCTGTAAGCAACACCTACGATAAGTCCCAATAGCGGGGCTAAAAATTACACACCCAACCCACACACACACATCGGGAAATAAAGGTATTGACGACGGTTTCGGTTAGTCCTGGACCATTACCAGGTCGTGTGAATCACTTCATTTATTTCCACATGTGTGAGTTGGGTACCTAAGCAACACTAGCACTAGAAAAAAAAGAACTACATATTACAGTAAGTTTTTGAAGTCAGGCGGGAACTATTACATTCACTGTTGCATTAGTTTGTCTGTCTGTCTGTCTGTCTGTCTGTCTGTCTGTCTGTCTGTCTGTCTGTCTGTCTGTCTGTCTGTCTGTCTGTCTGTCTGTCTGTCTGTCTTTATATCCTCATATTTGTCGATCTGGTCTCTTCACCACCACCATAGACACAATCTACCCAAACACCAGGGCCACCAGAGTCACCACAATAACAAACACTTAAGTCATTGCCACATCTGTTAAGTTAGCTTCAGTCTCTCTGCTGTTCATTCATTCTATCACTCCCCTATTTTTCTGTCGCACTTACTTTTTGCCTGTCTGCCGTCTTTTTTCTTTTCATTACTTCCTCTATCTTATCTCCACTTATTGTCTGCGTCCTCTATTCGTTACTCCGCTGATTGTGCTCGTTTGAGCAATTAGGAAGATACATCAGGAGAAGTAATTGAGGAAATTGCAGTGCGTGATTAGAGCAATGTGTGAATGTTCGTTTGGGCGAACATTGCGTGAAGCGAGTGAAGCAAAGACAACCATAAAAAAGAAAGTTTCGTCAAGGTAAGAGATGATAGGCAGAGAAGTAACCGGACGTTCTTAGAAACAGTGGTGTAGATAGGAGGGAATAATTGTGGGAAAGTATGTAATAGATGCTAAAGTTGGGTATAGGTGTGCAAGTGGGGGAATGATAAAGAATAGCAGAGGATGGGTGGGGAAAGAATGGTGGCGATAATATATTTTAGAAGGGATGAAATAGAATAGTTAAAAATAGTGGAGATTGGAAATAATTTATGGGATAAAACGTAAAATACAAAAATATGTTAGAATACTGAAGATGGATGAGATTAATAGCTGGTAAGGATCTTTGGCATGTAGTCCTTCACCGATGTCTAATGTATTGTCGTTGTATCTGTCGATTATTTCAATATGTTGGTCTGTATGTCTGGGGACGATTTGGTAATGTGTAGAAATTATATATTCTTCAATGGAACCTTATCAAGCTAAGATTCACTTACGAAATGAAGAGTGAAGGTAAGCTGCATTGCAGTGATGCAACAGTGTCGGAAAGTAATGGTGGCTTTCATACTGCAGTCTACATTAAGGGTACCAATATAAGAATGTGCTTTATTGCTAGTAGTGCAACTTATCCTCTTACAAAGAACAACGCATTTCGATCGTATGCGTTACATAAAGCCAACAGTTAGAAGGAAACTAGTACTAGAAAATGGAAGCGGGTTGCGAAAGTGACGTACTGCCCACGTTTTCTGTTTTGGGTCATTTGGTATGTTATGAGAGGACACTTTAAATTGACCGTTTTCTTGACGTTGGGAAGCCTAAGTAGGACGGACTGAGTAGCGAGTACCCTGATTAGTACAAGCAAAGTGTTGTCGACACTTAAATCTACTAGGTTCTCACACACACACACACACACACACACACACACACACACACACACACACACACACACACACACACACACACACACACACACACACACACACACATACAGTTTCAGCTGGAAGCAGGTTGACGAGGAACACAGTAAGGCAGGTCCTAGTCAATAATAGATACTCTAACGGATATGTGCAAGATATCATTAACAGGAAGGTGAACCGCCATGCTACTTCTGATGATACTGTCTACACTTCACACTGTCACCACCCATATTAAAGTATTCTAAAGACACTTTTTATTTTCCTGTAGCGTAAATATTGTCTTTCAGGAGTCCTGAAAAAAAGTTTCGGCAGAAAAAACAAAACTCATGAATGATTAGCTAGAAATATAGGTTTATAATAATTATAATAATTCATTGTGTCAAGGGACAGGTAGCCAGAGAGTATTAATATAAGTTAGACTCATATTGAAGGCCCCTCTCCCCTGCCCCACAACGTTGAATTACTGACTCACTCTAGGCTGTAACCCCACAACAAGTTGACTAACTCCTGGGTACCTGCTTACTGCTAGGTAACAGGAGCATTAGACGACAGGAAAGGAGCCCAACCATTTCTGTCCCGCCCGGGATTCGAACCTGGAATTCTCGATTGTGAGTCGAGAACAAATCCGACTGTAATACCGGGACCCAAATCCTAACTTAATTTTCATCACAATAAGTAAATAAAACATCAACAACCATAGAACTCAAAGCGAGAGAAGAAACACAAAGCTATTTTTTTTATCAACACAAAAATTATTTCTGTAGAGAAAAATACATATCTGGAAAGGGAAAATTAACACCCTCCCCCTGCCTCTTTCTCTTCGCTCCTCCTCTTTGTCTTGGCGCAGTCAAGATTTTCACGGCCATTTGTTCTCACCCGATGCAGAAAATCTCATAGAGCAGTTGAGGAGCGAGCCTGGAGAAGACACAATGGGTACGCATCTGTTTCTTGCAACTGGAAGGGCGTTTCTCAGAAACCAGGAGAAAGGACGGTTTCTGGTTTCTGGGAGACGAGGAGAAAGGGTTGTGGTGTGGTTTCTGGGAGATGAGGAGATAGTTAAGGAGTGAGAAAGGAATAGGGACTGGAGACAGGATGGACAGTAGAGACTGACAGATAGAAGAGCATGAAGGATGGCGGAAATGTCAGAGAGGGACAGCTGACAATAAAATAGGAAGAAATTAGTGATTAGCAAAACAAACGAAATTTGTGTTACACTTTCAAAACTATACACACACACACACACACACACACACACACACACACACACACACACACACACACACACACACACACACACACACACACACACACACACTCGCAAGGGGGGGGGGGCCTTGCTGCTAAGTAGACAGCGCTTGGGGGTCGTAGTCTACATGGCTGGGGTTCGATTCACGGTGGAGACAGAAACAAACGGGCAGAGTTTCTTTGATTCTGATGCCGTGTTCATCAAGCAGTAAATAGGTACCTGGGAGTTAGATAGCTGCTACGGGCTGTTTCCTGGGGATATGTGTGTGTGTGTGTGTGTGTGTGTGTGTGTGTGTGTGTGTGTGTGTGTGTGTGTGTGTGTGTGTGTTTATGTGCGCGCGTGTGTGTTAAAGATAAATATATGTAGTAGACATAATAGAGAAAAAATAGATTGTCTAGAAAGGCCGGGCTCAAGAGCTAAATAGCTCGATTCAGCAGACACAAATAGTAGTAAATACACACACACAATTGAATATGCATCCCCAGCATTGAACCCCTGCCTCAAAAAGTACAAAACAATCTAGAAAAGGTCCAAAGATATGCAACGAGACTCGTTGCTGAAAAAAAAGGATTGATCTATGAATATTGAAAGAACTGGCCTTTCGGACATTGATGGAAACGAGATATTGAGGGGGGGGGACATGATAACAACATATAAGATCCTAAGGGGAATTTACAAGGTAGAAAAAATAGCATTGTGTAAAGGTAGGAACAGCAGAACTAGGGGTCATGGATGGAAACTAGACATGCAAAGGAGTCACAGGTACGCCAGAAAGAAACTTTTCAGTGTTAGACATGTTAATAAGTGAAAAAGATTAGATGCAAAAGTCGACGAAGCAAACTCGATTCCATATTTGAAATGTAAATATGATAAAAGCATGAGAAATGAATCATTGCACTAGTCTAAGAACGTTCGGAGGCCGAGGCTAGGAACCTAGTTCGACCCTGCAAGTACATCTTGGTGAGTACACCTTGGTGAGTACACCTTGGTGAGTACACCTTGGTGAGTACACCTTGGTGAGTACACCTAGGTGAGTGCACCTTGATGAGTACACCTTGGTGAATGCACCTTGGTGAGTGCACCTTGGTGAGTACACCTTGGTGAGTACACCTTGGTGAGTACACCTTGGTGAGTACACCTAGGTGTGTACACCTTGGTGAGTGCACCTTGGTGAGTACACACAGACACACGCAAGACGCTAATTTTCCAGGACGAACAGAAACGTCGTCACTTCCTTTATTTTTCAGCTGAGTGGGTTGGCTTTATATTTTTCAGCCGCGTTATTAAGACTTAATGTCTACACACAAGAATATACGATACAAGTAACATATAGTGCCAGGGCATACAGTGCCAGGGCATACAGTGCCAGGACATACAGTGCCAGGGCATACAGTGCCAGGGGCATACAGTGCCAGGGCATACAGTGCCAGGGCATGCAGTGCCAGGGCATACAGTGCCAGGAGGCATACAGGGCCAGGGGCATACAGGGCCAGGGGCATACAGGGCCAAGGGCACACAGAGCCATGGACATACAATGTTTTTAAGGAAGAAGAGTATTATTTGTTATGTCTTGAAATTTTAATTGTATCCATATTAAATGCCTTTCGTATGTAAATTTGTGTCAAATTTGTTTAATTTAATTAAAAATGCATAGAATGTGAGCGCTTAAGGTATTTTAATGAAGTGTCGCTATTGTTATATTAGTTATAGAGCTCTGCAGACTGTGTACGTCAAAACTTTTCATATAATACATTCTGAAGCTCCCTGTATTACTTTGCTGAAAACTTCCATCGAAGACTAAAACTTAAGATGATTTATACATAATAGGAAGTAGTTTAGTGAATGTTCATCTAGTCATCCACAATATTTGCACTTTGTTTCTTCTTAAGAGGTGTTGATCGCATTCACCTAAATGTATATATACAGTCTAGTTGCAGTCTCGTATGCTATCAGTTCTTCACCCCCCCTAGTTGCGTCAGTACCCGAGATCGAAGGACTTGTACTGGTAAACAAGAGGCAGCCAGGCAGTACAGGCAGGCAGTACCTTGTCTCCGTACCAGGCAGCTGATGGAGGGGATTAAGGAGCCTGTATCTGACAACATCTCTGCTTCTGGTGAGCAGGGATGTTAGACAGAGAGACGTGTGTTTCTCTGTGATACGATGTTCCATCCTCGTTAGAGAGTTCTTTGTAAATGCCTGTTGCTGGCTGAGAATTACAGAAGACACCAACTGCAATCTTTTTACGCGCTCTCTCTCTTGCGCGTTTGTCTGCTATTATTAAAGGATCATTCAACGCCAAATGTACAAACAATTTAGCAAAATCTAAGTATTTCAGTATGGCCTCTTAACAGTGAGGCGCCTGCTTATATTCACTGCCACAGAGGATGGAGGATCGTACTTAAGACAACGGAATTCAAGATTTTAATACATATCTCTTTCAGTCTACTACATGTTACATTGAATATTATATAAGTAATATTTAACTGACAAACATTTACAGTTTTAAAAGGCGTGAGCAGTTAGGTTATGTATTTTGGCAGTGACACTGCTTCTGTTGTTCACTCCATAAACAACTGAAAGTAGTGTCATGAGAGCATTGCTCATGTAGAAAATCATGCAATGATGTTCACTACATGAATATCTCTGCTCCTGGTGAACAGGAGCATTGCTCACGTACTGAACAACTTCTGTTGTTCACTACATGAACAATTGTACACTGAAAGCCTGTCTTTCAGTGTACAAGACTCACGGAACTGGTTGCATAGTTGCAGTTTTATCGCAATAAGTCGCAATATTCCGAGAGTTGTGGTCGTGGTGAATCACGTAGAAAAGGATGTAGAAAGTTGGGACCATTTCTCCCAATTTGTTTTTTATTCCACGGTGAAGGGATTTGGGTCTTGTCAACAATAATGATCTTTGAATTTACTTATTCAAGTGATAATTAAAACAAGAGGTTAACATTTACTGGCTTGAAGTAGCATTGATGTATAGTAATTATCAACTAATCTTGACTTTAATTAAAACTAAGCAATGGGCCTTTAAATTATGTTCAAAGAATGTTTTATTTATATTTGTAATATTGAATTAAGGAAGCAATCATCATTTAAACGTCTTCATATTTTAATATTCATTATAAATCTTGTTATCACTTGTAAAGCTTTACAAAATAAAATAAAAACCAAAATCAATAAACAGACCTTTCCACACCTAAAACCCACTCACCCCCCTAAAGATCCATTAGCACTCCTTCACCCCCACCCCCGGAGACTCTCCCAACCAAAACTGAAGAAAATCAATAAAGACACCTTTTCTCACATCCACTTTCCACCTCCTCTCAGATAAAACAAAATGTGCATCACACACATTCTCCTAAAAGCTGACAACATCACGATGTAAAAGCGAAATTTCCAACTTTATCCAATTCCCAGTGAAAGAACAAGTTGGTCACCTGTCCCCTTTGATAATGTCTCCATGTGTCGCAAACGCCCCGACGCGTTATGTCAGGGTCTTCAGCATATGCCCGAGCGGGTACCAGAGGGACCGGCTGGCAAGGAAGGGGGGAAGGGGTCTCGCTGGTGAGGGCCCTATAGCTATCTTGAGGTTATCTTGAGATGATTTCGGGGCTTTAGTGTCCCCGCGGCCCGGTCCTCGACCAGGCCTCCACTTTATCTCCAGCTCTTATTTATCTTTATATCTTTATATTCAGCTTATCTTTATCTTTAGCTCCAGCATATGGGTGAGCCGCCTCCTCAAGGCTGGAAGGTGCTGGGAAATCGTCTAATAGTTTTAGAATATGGCGGAGCTGATATCCAGCACTCTTTGTGTGGAGGTATTAGAGCCGCGCCAAAAGAGATGCAGCACGCGTGCTCCTCTGCTGTGAGTTAAACATGTTCATATTTTAAACATTTATTCAGAAAATCAACATAAGCAGCGAGACATTCACGAGGCAACGGAATAAGAAATTCGGATTATATTTGAAGTTGAAAATTTATGTGCAAGCTGCAACTGAGGTAGGATTTATGGCAGACTCTCTCGGGCGCATGCACAGGAACGCAGGTAGGTAACCTATCTATGAGTCACTTACGCAGTTGATCAAAACATAATGAAAGTCAAGAGGATTGAACAAGATTGGTTCTTTACTTAAGAGGACTTAACAATGAGGAGAAGTTGAGGATCTGACCCTAATCATAATGAAGAAGAGACGAAATATGTGACTAGATAGCTATAAAATTGATCCTAAAAGGCAGTGATAAAAAAAACTTGGGTAAAATATTCAAATGAAAAACAGCAAGACGAGACTACACAGAGGGAAGCCAGGCACAAAGAAGAGCAATAAAGATGCTATGAATAACTTTTTCATTGAACAATGGGAGTAAACCAGTGGAATGAATCCGAGGAAGAGACAGTCGAAGCTGTTTCAATATAGATTAAAAAGTAGATATTTTAAGAAATATGAGACTCAAAGAGACACTGCATTATAAAATTGAGAGCTTGATAAAATGTGCCCAAGAACTAATGCTCAAGTATATGTACTCGTAACTTGGTGAGGACAGGGGCATGCAGACCTGTGTCCCGAAAACATAACTCAAGTATTGACATAAGCTTAGCAATTATAAATTAAGGTTGGGAGTCGAGAGCGGGTAGTGGACGAGGGATGTTGGTGGGCTGAGAGTAAGGGAGTAGTTCTGGGGATGAGAGCAGTTGGAGGTCGAGGGAACCTGGAGGTTGAGGAATGCTGGAGGTTGAGGGATGCTAGAGGTTAAAGGATGATGGGGTTGAAAGGGTGGTGGGGTGTGCTCAGGGACTCAAGGGATCGAAAATAGATCATCATTCAGAACCCCCAAAATTATGACACTACTGTCTGACTTTTTTATAGCCGTCGGTCTTCTCTTAAGAAGGTTTTGAGATGATGCTCATTAAAATCTCATTATCCTAAACAGTAGCCGATCAGCCGTAAGCGCCGCCACTCTGTAAGTCGCGGTTGAGTGTGAACACGCCCTCGGGGATGAGGGTCAGGTTCAGTAACATTCCAACTGACATTTGATATTATATCTCGTTTCTCTACACTCAAAGATGCAGCTTTGTTATACGTCAACCAGCAACACAATGAACGCACAAAACCACAGCTCTAGTTTTCAATTTTTATGGTGAAATGTGTTTTTTTTTTTTTTACTTTTTAATTAGTGTTTTAAACAATTGCTAATCTTCTGGAATGTCGATAAATAGTGCATGATCTACAAGCGTTTGACTGCGGTGGCGCAACCAGGATTTGCCACAAAAGCGCAACGGAGGTAAGTAACACATAGCACGCATGAATGTAAATACGTTGGTCAGAGGACTGCAGGCAGGTGTGGGCAGGGCGGATGTTTGCGATAGAGATGACCAGCTGAAGGGCAGCTCCCAGCAGGCAACACCGAACGCTGCCGTCTGCGACGACAGATTAACGATGTAATCAGAGTGAGCACGAACAGCAGAGTTCAATAGATATCACAAGAAACAATTCGTGTAAACCTAATGCTATTAGTTCCTATATTAGCTTGTATTCTTCCTAATTAACTTCTATCCAGTACCATTGATATATATATATATAAAAACAAACATATATATATATATATATATATATATATATATATATATATATATATATATATATATATATATATTAATACTTTCTTATAATCAAGATAGATCAACATGACAAAATAAAACAATTTAGCACAAAAAGCAGAGATTCCTCTAGCTCATGGTTTCTTAACTGGGGGTATCCCTACCTCTAGGGGGTTAAGGGAATCACATAACGTGCGTATGGGACTCGGTCTCTGAGCAAATTATATTTAAAAAGTTGTCGTTAAATTAAAATTATCTTCGTTATCAATTCGGATCGAGGCGGTTCCATGTTTTTATTACACAAATACAACAGCGAAAATCCTCACTAGTTCTAGCTAGCTCATGTATTTCAGATTGCCTTTTCTCCATAAATATGAAAAAATCCTTAATATTTTCTTTCAGCTGTTATTTACCTAGCAATCTAAATGTAAAGTCAATCCAAACTATTGACTTATTTTCCAGTAATATTGGTGAGCAATGGGACTGGTGGTGATGATGATCTCGACAATCTGGCGAAGGGAGAATGGGGCCATGTTGGGTAGTGCACGGTCTGTCTGTAACCACAAAACAGCCTACGAGCCGAGGCAGGTGCATAATGGATAATAGTTACATGGGCTATGTGTGTACATCTATGTGGTGTATATTTCACCTATTATATTGTAAACAAATTAATTGTTATAATTTACGTCTCAAAAGTAGTCTGCAGAATCAGTTATATTTCGGCACAAAAATATTTGACTTTAACTTATATGTTATATCACTTATTATTTATAATGTATCCATGAATGACAATAATATAGAAAAAAATTACTGTTAACGGAGCGATTTTTGAGTGTTTTGAGAATTAAGGCACTAATAACCTTTAAATTTGATTACGCAGTATATAATTGTAATTATTATTAGGACTTTATTTGAAACAAAAAAAATATGTTTATGAATAAATAAATTATATATAAAAACATCATTTATGAATAAAGACAACCCATTCTCCTGTTTAGATAGTTACCAAAAATATTATGTGGACTGTCGTACATATATTGGCATAATAGACAATTTGACAGAAGAATTCACTTTACTGTTCACTTTAGAAGGTACTGTTCATTTTACAGTCCGGAAAAGAATTCGGCTAAAACTAAACATATATATTCCTAGGACTAGTATTGTAAATACGTGTACTATATTAGGTCTCAGATAGCGTGTAAAAGGCCTGGAATCGTTAGGCAAGGATAGGTTATATTTGCAACATGAATACAAAGCCTTTTCCATTTTGTCCAAATTTAATAGAACCAAATAGTTTTGTATTACGTCAATATATATGCACGATGATCCATATGGTAAATTTTAGAACTATCTAAACAGAAGGATAGAATGAATAAATAATTAAATTAGATTTTATTTCGTCAAGCTATTGAAGTAAGAATGAATATCAGGCAATTCAGCCTATAAAGAGGAGACTATCACTTTCGACACTATGACTACGTGACACTATTTTAGGATCCGGCTAATAAACACAAAGCAAACGCAATAAAACTTAGCATACAGGCATTAATCTTACGTCTGAATAGTTCCTGATTAGCCTGAGGATGCTATTCAGATCAGGCGGTGCCTGCGGTCTTGCAGTTACCTTATCCTCCCCTCTTGTTCCTGAATATGTCCTTATAATGCATCTACTATATACCAGAACATATTCCTGAACACATGCCCTTGTATGTCCAACCATATTGCGAAATGGGCTCTCGACACAAACTATGTAACTCTTTATACAGTCTTGGGTAGCTGCAGATATATGCATGTATGTTTGAAAAAAAAAAAAGCTCAGGCAGTGATGGTCTTCCTGTGAGTGCCGATGGCCCAGTGCTGCCATCCAGTGGAGGGTGGCACCCTGCCCATAGTAAATCATCATAATCGACGAGTTTACAACTCTCTGAGTGATTTATTTGAGGAGCACTCGAGGTGATGCAGAGTCCACATGACAGCTGGGGGATAAGACACCAGCAGAAGAGGTAGGTGGCCAAGGGTTCCTTGAGTGCTTCGAGAAGGTGAGTGATCGAGTACTTGCGATTCGGGAGCTAGACCTGCTTATGCCAACTCGTCACCGTGGAGAGAGAGTTTTAAACAATTATATTTCCCCCCAGTTTGCTCAGCACATACGATTTTAAATATATATATATATATATATATATATATATATATATATATATATATATATATATATATATATATATATATATATATATATATATATATATATATATAATATATATATATATTTATTTATGAGAGTGTGTATGACTACGGGCTGCGTCCTGTATGTGTGTGTGTGTGTGTGTGAGTGTGTGTGTGTGAGTGTGTGTGTGTGTGTGTGTGTGTGTGTGTGTGTGTGTGTGTGTGTGTGTGTGTGAGAGTGTGTTTTTGTGATTTTGTGAGTCAGCACGGGAGTGTGGACTCAGCTCAGTAAATATTAGTGATAGCTGAGGCGGGCTTTCAGTAGTTTCCCGAGGATCAACACGCCTTATTGGCAGGCCTTGTATTTACAAAAGTTAAATTGGCCCGAGGTGTGACTTAGTATATACTGGTGTGTGTGTGTGTGTATATTGTCAAGTGCAAGTTAAAGGCACATGTCGAGTGTGAGTTAGTTGCATATATCTAAAGTAAGAGTTGCTCATGTCAACCTTGAGGTTACCTTGCGTTTCTCTTTTGAATACTGTGAGGGGTTGGCTAGTTATGCCCTTATGTGCAATGGAAGCGCGTTGATCAGTCTCGGGCCTCTGATGTGGACAGAGTTCTCTCTCAGCATACCTATCGAACCTCTGTTTTTCAACTGGGGGATCATGCACCTCCTGTCATGTATTTTGGTGTCATATGATGTTATTTCTGTGTGCACATTTAGAACCAGTCCCTCTAATATTTACCATGTGTAAATTACTATGTATCTCTCGCGCCTGCGCTTTCGAGAATACAGATTTAAACATTTTAGTTGGGCTTAATAATTTAGATGTCTCATTGAGTGGATTTTTAACGATACAGGATCTCTGCCTTTTCTCCAGGTCAGCAATTTCTCCAGCTTCGAATGAGGCTGTTAGTGCACAACAGTATTCCACTTTAGAGTGCATAAGCGTCTTGAAAAGTCTCATCATTGGTATGACATCTCTTGTTTGAAAGGGTCTTGTTAACCAACATAATTTTTCTTGCAGTTGTGACAGCTGCTTTATTATGTCCTTTGAAGGTAATGTCTTCCGACATGATTACACCCAAATCTTTTACATTGCTTTTTTGTTCATTGGTATTGACTATGTTTTGTACGTGGTTTCCGTTTTTACATTATATCAGGGGTGAGGTAGTTGCATATCTTCTACCGCATCATCAAGTAGTCTGGCATAATCTGTATGCTCAATGCGTTTTTATGTGACATTAGTGTGACAAGCAAGAGATAAAACAGTCAATGTGAAATTGAGCCCTAGCACAAGGGTGGTATAATGATTTCATCCTTTGTATTCGAGACATATTCACGTCTCCTAACTGCAGACAACATTGACATGTAAAGTAGGGCAAGTGGCACTTATTTCTACTGCATTGCAAACACCTTATTACATGCAGCGTCGACGATAACGTTCTTTGTTTATTAAATAGAGACTGCTGCAGTTCTCGTTACCAATATGAAGACTATATTTAAAATAATAATAGTAATAATAATAATAATAATATTATTATTATTATTATTATTATTATTTTTATTATTATTATTATTATTGTTGTTGTTGTTGTTGTAATTGAATAATGGAGTAGCATTTCTCCATCATCAAGTAGTCTGGCATAATCTGTATGCTCAATGCGTTTTTCCCTCACTCCATCCACCCCTCCACTCTTACACCCCTCCACTCTCTCTCTCTCCAACCGCCAACAAAACCTTCCCAGACCCCAATTCAATAAACAACGTGCAATCAGTAACCCGTGCGGACCCAGCTACGGCCTTGCGGTTCGCCGAGACGTAAACTCTCTAGAAAAACTGTTTGAACCACAAAATGCTGCCTTTCATCTGCATTACCTAACTCTTGAGGGGAAATTAACTTATAAATACCAGCGGTTTTCTCTTATATTGGTTGCCTCTCACTGGTATGACCTGTAAGGGGTATATTTATATATTTTACTTGTATCTATTTATTTATATACATACAAGAAGGTATATGAGGTTGTGAAAGTATATACAATGGTGTTTCAGCGTTACGTTCTTGCAAAACACCTAAAATGTAAAGAAAGAAGAATTCTTTGTCTGCTAATATGGATTGAAAAATGCTCAACGAATTTGTTATTAAACATTTTCTCGTGGGGACATTAGATGCCGTATATCCCATATTTACTGTAAAATATTGGAGAAATACAGTTACGCACATAAATCACTATAGCGTGAAGCACAAGGGCCGTGTGGATTTGTTCATTGGAGAAATACAGCATTGTTTTTCGATATTTATAGCATTACTAATGACATACACCATTATACTGTATAAGATATTTACAGTGTTGAACAGGAGATTTACAGGATTTACGTTCCAGAACAAGGGATGTATACACCCAGAGAGCACTCTGCCATGCAACTGCTGTCTCCATAATAATCGAACCTATGTTAATGGGCCTAAAAGCCCAAAATCAAACGAAACATTCTAGGCTCGCCTTAATCAACTCTCCCCAATATACAGGGAGGGACAGAATAAACAACACATTCCCTAATATACTTCTATGTATTTATCACATGTCAATGTATCCTCCAGCATTTACAACTAAATCAGTGTTAAATATCCATGTCTTGCAGTATTCTTGTACGTAGATTAATGTTCAGACATATTATGTTCGTACATATATTTTGCCAGCATAAACATTTATAAATGCATGTATACAAGTAATGAATATGTAGATGTAGATTATTAATAACACGTAGCTACGGGCTGTATGTAACTAGCAAGGAGCTATTCAAACAGCTGGTGGCACCCCAAAATCTAGTAATATACACCGAGTAACTTGTCCTCATAGCAAGTGAAGATCATACCCCCTTCAAGAAGTACAAGCAGGTCTGAAACATTATAATAAACAGTTGTATGTAGAAGTATAATTTAAAATTTCCACTGAAAAATCAAAAGACCTCTATTAGATTTAATCTGCATATATAACTCGTTGTCCAATAGACTCGACTTGATAATTAACAAATATTTAAGAAGGTGTTGTGCCAAGAAAAATATCTTCGACAAGCAATTACGAAACATAATGGAGAGGACAACTGGACACCCAAATAAATCTAAGCGAAACATTCTCATGGCTGTTTAGACCATATAATTAGGAACATTTTTGAATATGCTATTTCTTCATCTCACTCGCTCTAAGGTAAGATTTTAAACCTTTGAAACTATACGAAACAGAGCTATTGAGAGCATCACATGAGCAACAAATTTCACAGTAACAAAATTTGTTACTGGAAACAAACTTGAAACCTCTTTGCAACTAGAATTCAGACTCTTAACATCCTCTCGAGCACTCAAGATCTTCAGAAACGAAACAGGAGACAACTTTCAAAAGAAACTCTAGAGTAATTACAAAATCAAGCAGTTTCTAGAAGAATGAAATGCAAATGAATTCCATTTCTTAAAACTTAAGCACAATCAAGTATACAATATCCTAGAAAAAGAAGGATGTGCTTTTACTACATCGGACAACACGTCACTGCATGAATGCATATGGGCGTTGTAACTAAATTCTTCTGAACAAAAGTAAAGGAGATGGCTAGTTTCGCAATGACTCGCAACGTACACCTCAGCAGTCACGTACTACACGCGTGGCTCTGTTTATCAACAACATACTCAAGTAGCAGCGGCTTTCTACTTCTCGATCTGATCCACTTCAGACAGAAATAGTTCACAATCAGACTATACAATGAACATGCACATTGATTATCATAATAATAATGTGATAATTATTACTGGCTCCAAAAGAATCATTTAAACTTAAAGAAGCAATAAGCCATCAAATAATAATACTTATTCACTTCAGTGCCCTACTGTAGAACCTTTGGTAAAAGAGAAATTAACTGGGAATTCCCAGTCATGTGTAGATTTAGGACATTTAACTTTCAAAGTAGCCCGAGAGGATACACGTAGATGTCAATATCGCTATCTACACCAGTCAACTACAAAGAACTATAAAGAGGCTAGAAAAACAGATTCCTGCACGAACACCCGGCATGGTCTGATACATCTCAATCAGCTGCCTTGTACTGATGTATGTGACAATAAGGCCACCCACCTTCAGTACAGAAACCACAAGGAGTGAGAGGAGTGGATAGCACAAACTGGGTCTAATCAACCCATGTGCTCGGGAAATTGAGACGAGCACGACACAAAAGAAAAACGAGTGCATATTTTGTAGGCAACCACACACACACACATTACATATGTATGTATATATATATATATATATATATATATATATATATATATATATATATATATATATATATATATATATATGGGGACAATTTTGTCCCCATCGCTTCTGAGACACTCGGCGCCTGGGGTAAAAGTGCTACCAGTTTTTTGAAGGAACTGGGTTCTAGGCTCATTGAAACAACAAGGGACCCAAGAGCTGCAAGCATTCTTTTCCAGCGCCTCAGTGTGGCGATACAGAGGGGAAATGCGCACTGCATACAGGGTTCCTGCCCGCCATCTGAGGAGCTGGAGGAACTCGGCAACCTATGATAACCATCTTTGTAACCCATTTGTAACCCATATGTAACTCCTTTTTTGTAACAAAGTTCAAATAAAGTAAATATATATGTGTACATACAAAAGAATGGGGGTGGTAGGAGAAGATAATATTAGTGTTCAGTGAGAAACCACAAGGTCTCCTCTGAATACTTTTTATTTTCTTCTCCGAGGCTATGGGTAGGTGGAAGCTGTGGGGTATAAGGGTTGGATTTGTAACGAGGTATAAGGAGCAGACAGAAGGTCGTCATCTGCAAGGAAACTTAAGTGTGGGTTATGAGAGTCAAGTGAAGCTAACTTTAACAGTAAGAGCAGCACTGAAGTGAAGTGAGAAAGGATATGTATTTAGTGGACTTGTTCAATACATATACTTTCATCATTAATACTTGTTGTTTATTACGGTCTATATAATTTTTTATTGATTATTATTATTATTATCCATTAACAGTGACAGTTGTAATAGTGTAACAGAGGTGGGAGGAAGAAAATATTAGTAATGGAAATACAGTACTAGAAATAAAGTAGAAGCTTTACAAATGTTAGTACAGAATTGTATGTTGGTACAGAATTGTATGTTAGTACAGAATTGTTTTAATGTAATAATACAAATTTATATTCTTAGCTTTCTATTGTCTTTTCTTTCTTCCTCTAATTATTATTATTATTATTTTGATTATTTATAAAATACATTTTTATTAAAATCAGCGTTATTATTAAAGTCATTTTTAAATTTGTTATTACTTCCAATATATACATCTTAACATCTGAGCTCATCTATCACAATTTTTGTTTAATTATTTCATTATTTTTATTATTATCATTATTAATAAAAATGTAAAATACAGTTTCTCTTACATTTTAAATGATGTAATGAAAGTGAATTTTCTTTGCCAAATGAATTTTGGAAATACGAAACTTAAAAATGCATTTTAAAATTTGTGGTGAATATGTAGGCTTCTTCTTATTCTATGTTTTTGATGTCTTTGTGCTCATTATATTAGCGGTCTCTGGATAAATATGTATTCGTTAATAGCTGCATGCGAATTGTATTGTGTTAAGTTCAATACTCATTGCAGTGTCAACAGTATTCATTATATAATATATAGCTTCATACTCATTGCAGAGTACGATGCAGAGTCACTGCTCATTTTACACAGTGCATTTCTCCGTTTTACTTAATTGCGTATACAATGCTCAATGCTCTTTACATAATAAATAGCTCAATGCTCATTAAAAAGTGCATAGCTCAATGCTAATTATATAATGATTAGCACAATGTTTCATAGCATATAGCTGCATGCTCATTACATTGTGTATTGCTTCGCATTTTTATATATTATAAAAATTTTGATTGTACTTGCAAGGACGGCAACATTTTTAATCTCACATTTCATTATTTATTACTTTATTTATGACATTTGTTCAGTGAAAATGGTGCAAATAGAGTTAAATTGTGCAGGCGATGAGTCACAATAACGTGGCTGAAGTATGTTGACCAGACCACACACTAGAAGTTGAAGGGACGACGACCGAAGGGACGGACCGAAACGTCGTCGTCCCTTCAACTTCTAGTGTGTGGTCTGGTCATGAGTTAAATTGTCATCAAGAAACAGTTTTGTGTGCACTACCAGTGATGCAGTTTCCTTTTGTATGTTGCTCCGTAGTTAATGAAACTAATTACAGTTTAACCTGGTTATATATATTTTATAAATATATATATATATATATATATATATATATATATATATATATATATATATATATATATATATATATATATATATATATATATATATATATAGAGGGTACCACCTCTATATAGCCTCGGAGAAGAAAACCTACTACCTACTTATCTTCATTACACTTCCCCCTCCTCATACTTCCCTCTTAAGCCTCACTACGGTTATATTCTGAATACCTCTCCCCAACCCCCTTCGTTTTTAAGTCTCACAATAGTTCCCGTCCTCATACCTCACATTTAAGCCTCATTACAGTTCAGTCCCTCATAACAAATAATATGAGCGACTTCACTTAACTTGATTACAGCTTCCTCTCTCAAGAAAGAATTCCCAAAGAAGATGCACCACACGTGACAACCAGATAGATATTCCTCTTGCACGAACGCGACCCGGTTATTTAACATGTCTTGGCAATTAAAACAAATTGGAAACGAATGGCAAATGACACAGAAAGTAAATAATAAAATATGGAGGACTCTAACCTCATCTGGTTGAAATGTGTAATGTCAAGGCAAGACCCGTATTGCAACATGCAAGTGCAATTGCATCAGTCCCTCTGTACGTGATATTAGTTTAAGTCACTCACTAATTATTATGTGCTTACAGTAATGTTGCATTAGTAGGAGTCTTGATTCCCCATAAAAAATTCGACCAAGAAAGTTACCTGCCACTGAGGTGTATGTGGCAATGTAGGCCACATTGCGCATACTATAAGTATGGTATTTAAGGATGTTTTGTTGAGCAATATTTCCTGATGAACCACATCAAGAGGTCGTGCTTATACAGATTTACTGAAGCAAACCTAATCTCATCTTCCCTGTGGCCCTGCCTGTCTCGACGCATCCATTAGGTATAGCTGGTAATCTTAGCAAAATTCCCAGTCATCCTACCATCAAATAAAGGTTTCCAGTGCAACAACTCTCTCAAGACATTAGATGTTCACGAAGTTGTGTATGAGATCACTAACATTGGCAATGAAACCCCAGATGTTGGCAGATATTAAGCTGATAGATTTACTTATGTTTGCTTGTTATTAGACAATGCAGATATGCTTGGTGGCTGCCATAGTTACTGACAGGCTAGCGGTGCTAAGGTCTGTTGTGCTAGAAAAGGCACAAAACCACTTATGGAATTTTGTTACGGGCATCAAGGTTCCTGACGCGAGCGTGTATTTAAAATTTGAGTATTTCTTTGACGTGTCCCAAATTAGGCCTCTAAACAATTATTCTTGTCGAACCAATTCCTTTTTTTGGCTCGATAGGTATCTTCCTGATCCACTCTTAGGTGGTAGAGATGAAATCTCACCCGCAGGTTTCAGCAATATGCTCCATACGATTGCAATTTAAGCAGGACCTAGCTACCGGGATGGGAAGATGCCAGTGCTGATCACCAGCTGTACTATGCCGCCGATCCATAAGCTGAACCCCGTATTGAGTATGCTGCTGACGTTGATATGTATCAAAAGCTTGCTAGTAATGCTGCTCTCCCCCCCCCCAGGCTATGATGGTTATTCGGTTTATTGTCTGGAGTCCAATAATGCTTATTAGGGTGGCCATGCCTTCATCCTCTTAAGTCTATTCCGGCTGGTAGTTTTGATTAAAAAGTGGGTCCAGTGGGCACTTTTCTTGTCAGCTATAGGCTTAAGAGGCTGTGTCTCCCGGTTGGCAGGAGCTAAGGTCCCGTTGTATGCTGTGTTTGTGCTGTCATGTATAACCACAGTTGGCGTGACAGATCAATCTGCGACTCAGGTGTCCAGCAAAAGGATTTACAGTGCTGTAGTTGTGTTTGTCGTAGTCTTCTCCCTCTCTCTCTCTCTCTCTCTCTCTCTCTCTCTCTCTCTCTCTCTCTCTCTCTCTCTCTCTCTCTCTCTCATGCCAGACAAACAGGATGCTAAGATAAATAAATATACTAAGAGACCAAGCCACTCTTGCCTTGCTCGTATCGTCCACGGGGTGTGATTTCCAAGCTGTATGTACTCTATAGTAAGGGTTTATGGACTAATGCAGTTAATTAACCATGCTTCTTACCCTCTCATCTCATTAAGCATGTGTACTGAACAATTCAAACTGTGTAAGTAGTTAACGGATGATGATTTCAAGACATGCTACACTGCTTGAAGGAATTGTTGATAGATGAGGTGGAAGTGATGGCATGTTTGTAGCATTCTGTCAGCGCCTGAACCAAGGCGTGTGTGCTTGTGGCTGCGTATATTTATGTGTGCGTGTTTGTATATTTTGCACGCGTGTGTTTGTATTTTTATAAATGCGTGTGAGTGTGTGTGCGAGTATTAACCTAGATACACTTTCATGGTCGAACATTAGCCCCGCCATACCAGCTCCCAATCAGTAAATAAAATGAATTTTCATTTTCATCATACCTATTTATTTTTTTAAGCTGTTTACTGAGATCGCAACTGCCATTTCATTTAGCTGTCCATCCTTCTTGTTTGCATTCCCTACGACGAAGACTGTTCCTGGTAACTACGACCCAACTGTGGCTTCCACTCGTGTCTTCTCGTCAACCTTTTCTCATTTTAACTCTGGATGCATGTAGTGTCCAGAAGGCCTCTTTGTCTATGGTCCCGAAGGGTACGCGGACATTTGCCAGCGTAGCGAGGGTTACATTATTTCGTTGATGTATTCCTCAGGTGCCAGAGTTGATGTATTTTTTCCAGTTCCTACTGGTTTTTTCTTTGTTTCCGGGAATCGGCTTCCTTTTAATCTTCATTGTTCTTGGGGGTCATCTTTTTCCCCAGTTTTTTCCCTATGAACCATATATACTTTGCATTTGTTTTAGTTAACATCAATTAACCATTTTTCGACACCTATGGAGTGCATCAGAGTCTACCTGTCGCCTCACAGTCATCTTTTTTTCTAGTTCCCATCCTCAGCTTCCTAACACACATTATATTCTTTGCTCTGTCAGATAATTGACATACACCGGGAAGAGCATGAGACCTTGTACAAATCCCAGTGAAATGCCACTTGTGTAACCTCTCACCTCACTGACCTCCGCTCTGAAGTAGGAGGTCAGTGAGGAGCGGCCGAAGATGTACCTAGATTTAAAAATAAATCATACGAAACCCGCAAACAAATCTGAATTTACTCTGTCTTGAAAGGAAAGTAATTAGAAGTCCTTTAATACAAGCATTTAAAATAACAAAACTTATCACAATCTTGACTCGGAAAAGCTTAATTTGGCATTTTTATTACTTCAAACATTGGCTTTAAAACAGTAACTCCAACATAGAAAAACTATAAAGCTATTATCTGACAGAGTGAATGGAATAGAAAACTATGTTCTCTTAATTAGAATTGTAAACAAATAGAATAACTTAGGGGACTAAATTATATTATTCAATGTAATATATCGATTTTTGTTACAGTAGATTACAAAAGCACTCAGATCTGAAACTTAGGTTGTTTATAACACAATATAGTTCGTATCAACAATCAAGTTTTAATATAATACTTTGTTGCTGTTTGAATTTTCTTGTAAACGTTAATGGAATCGATATGAATTAGAATTCATATCGATACAATCGATATATATAATCAAATTTATATGAATGTGTGTATGTATGTTTGTATGATGTAGTTGTATTTTATTTTTTTTAGCTTCCTACCAGAGACTGATGTATTGATATGCTCAAGGATATGCTAGATGGTGGGCGACCACCACAGGTGCACCAACTCCACGCACAAGGCTCACCAGAGCATACAAGTAATTGCCCTGTGCTTTAAGTCGTTCCGACCCTCTGCTGCATTCTCATACCTTGGTAACCTTGACGGATTTCTACCAGTAACAGCAAAAGCACGGAGGATAATGGGTAGCCTTTCAAAATGGGATATATAATGGTATCTAAGAGGTATGCACGTGCAATATTTGATATAATTAGTTGTTATTAGAGCCCCCTTTGCTGATATCGTCCATTGAATTATCCGGAATGTAACTGATTTCCGCCATTTTGTTTTATTTCACTAATCGCCATCATCCTCGTCGCAACCGTTCACTGTATTACTAAAAACTCTCAAGCAATCGCATTAGCACGTTATAACCAATCATTTTAAACCATTTTGTTTGAGCTTTCCACCATTTTCTCATCATCCATTACCTTCCACACTGATAAAATAACATATCAACACATATCTACTACATGATAATAACATATCATACACATATCGCTCACTAGTAAACATATACTATCACCATCACATGTCCCGTCTCGCTCTTCGCCCCCAACCACAGTCACAACTACCTGGGAGCCGGTCGGCCGAGCGGACAGCACGCTGGACTTGTGATCCTGTTGTCCTGGGTTCGATCCCAGGCGCCGGCGAGAAACAATGGGCAGAGTTTCTTTCACCCTATGCCCCTGTTAACTAGCAGTAAAATAGGTACCTGGGTGTTAGTCAGCTGTCACGGGCTGCTTCCTGGGGGTGGAGGCCTGGTCGAGGACCGGGCCGCGGGGACACTAAAAGCCCCGAAATCATCTCAAGATAACCTCAAGATATACCCCTTCTTTCCCGTTAAGTTCTCCATCACACTCGCTTCATTCCATCAACCATCATACAACAGTTCCCCCTCCTTTTCCTTCTTATCACTTTCCCTATCATCCACAGCATCGCCTGTTTTTTTTACTCTCTTTATCTCTCTCTAGCCCCATTTCCCCCATCTTCACTCCCACCTTTTCCTTTCATACTGCCCTCTTTACCTACCTACCCCCCCCCTCTTCTTTTCGTATCTACTACCTTATTTCGTCCTCTCTCTACACACCATCACTATTCACCTCCATTGCCCATCTACACTACCTGTCTACAGTATCCACCCCACACAACCTGCCCACACCCTGCCCACACACCCTGCCCACACAACCTGCCCACACAACCTGCCAACTCACCCCACACAACCCACATAAACACTCTACCTACATAACCAACTAAAGACCACCCACACACACAACCCACCAACACGACACATAAACAAAACCCACCCGGAAAACCTATCCACATAACTACACCAACACTGCATCACTAACACTCTCCTACCATAACTGTTGTCACTAACTACTTCCCTCCCACTCTCCCTCCGTCACCCATTCCCCCTCCTTCGCTACTATTAATATCTATTCCTCTTCCCCCCTCCTCCCCAACTTGTTGAAGATTACCCTGTAGAATACTACCCCTTCCCCCCAACTTACCCCATCACATATTCCCCTCCCTCCCTACTATGACTTTCCCCCCTTCCCCCACATCTGGCCCCATAACTTTCCCCCAACACTTCCCACCAGACCAGGATCTCCACTGATACTCCCGTCTCCCTGATACCGACCTTCGCTAAGGAATATGCTGCCTGGTCGCCGTATATTCATACTTATGCTAATGCTGCTGCTATCTGATTGACAGTCGCATCGATCATGAGAAACACGTCTATTTGCACCGTAACACGTTGTTTCAGAATCGTTCGTGGCTGCGACAGAAGGGAGGGAGAGAAGGAGCCGCTACCCCAAGCTGTGTCATTTTGAAAGACGTTCAGCGTCTGTAAACGACATGTTGGTAAGGACAAGTGGTTGAGAGAGATGCAACATGGGCTGAAGTTATACATTAAGTCGTAGTATTAAGTCGCGTCGTAGTACATTTCCATGGGATTTGTTCTTGAAGAAATTATTCATATTCATAAATTTATTAAAATTTTCTATACTGTCCTAGATACCCTTTTCCAGATTAGAAAATTTTCAATATTTAAATATTTGTTTTGATGAAAATTCTTCGGGATTTCGAAGCTTCCAAAGATATATTTACGTACATATATATATTCAAATTCATACATATAAGTTTTTATGTAGTATGCCAAATTTTAACGATTTTTGTATATGAAAATACGATGCACATTAATGATGTCTTTTTAAGGTTAGCTTCAACTCATTTACTTGTTAGGAGAAGGCTTAGAAAAATATTATTTCAAACATGCTTCGTGTATGAACTTGATTTGTGTTAGAAGAAGTAAGAAAAGCATATCTCCTATATAAAGAACATGTCTCCTGTATAAAGAACATGTCTGGTGTATGAAGTACATGTATCGTGTACAAAGAACATGTCTCGTTTATGTAGAACATAATCCATGTATAAATAACTTGTCTAGTGTTTTAAGAAATGCTTCGTTCATGAAGAATACATTTATTTCACCAAGAACATGTTTCGTGGATGAGAAACATGATTCGTGTTTGAAGAATGTATTTCATGTATGATGAACGTATTTCGAGTATGGTGAACGGATTTCATGTATGGTGAACATGTTCGTGTTTGATGAACATGTTTGTGTATGTTGAACATGTTTTGCGTTTGAGTTACGTTTTACTGGATTAGAAATGTATTTTCTATATAAAGAATCAACTTGGTGAATGTAGAACGTGGATCGTGTATGAAGAACATGATTCGAGTATGAAGAAAATATTTCATGCATGAAGAACATGTTTCACCTCATTGTGAAAATCCCGTGATAGACATAAATACCATTATTACTGATTGAATAACGCAGATAGTGAACAGGGCTTGAAGAACAAGCTTGGTGAGTTGAGATCTTAAACAAAGTGAATAAATAAAATGGATAGTGAATGGAAAACCTTAATAGTATATAAATAATATGAATGGTGATTGACGAACATGGATAATGTATACAAAATATTGATGGTGCATGTAGAACGTGAATTGTACATACAGGAGATGGATGGTGTATGCTGAACATGAATAGTGTATGAAGAACATGGATGATACTCGATGTCTGATGGTGCATGAAGAATACGGATGTTTCATGAAGAACATGAATGATGTATGAAAAACATACATGATTTATGAGGAACATGGAGGTGCATAATGAACATGGTTCTAAAATGAAGAAAACTGATGGTGTGTGAAGATTTAGGGTGTATTAAAATCATAGATGGTAGATGAAGAACATTTAAGGGTGCTTAAAGAACATAGATGTTGTATGTTGATCATCTATGGTGAATGTAGATCATCTATAGTGTATGTAGAGCGCATATGGTGTGTGTGTGTGTAGATCATGTATAGTGTATTAGGAACATCAATGGAAGTTATAGAACACTGACGGGTTTGTAGATTATCTTACAATGAATCAAATCTACCATGCTAAAAAATCTATAAGCCATACATAACCACAATGGGCTTATAGAAACTATCTCATAATTTACCTAATTGTGTATTTTCAAACTCCAATAAATAAATTAAAAAAGAGACAAACATTCATAATATATTTTTGACCACATGGCTATTTTCCCCAACTTCAGAAGAACTGACAACTAATAGCCGACTCAAAAATAAAAAGTAACTCAACTTGGGTTCTAACAATAGATTAATTAACCACAAAAGGGGGTTCTACTTGTTTAACAAAAAAGTAATTAAACTTTAGTACTAACAATATATCAATTTAACACAAAATGTATTCTACCTGTTTAACAAAATAAAGTAACTCAACTTGGGTTCTAACAATAGATTAATTAACCACAAAAGGGGGTTCTACTTGTTTAACAAAAAAGTAATTAAACTTTAGTACTAACAATATATCAATTTAACACAAAATGTGTTCTACCTGTTTAACAAAATAAAGTAACTCAACTTGGGTTCTAACAAAAGATCAATTTAACTCATGATGAGTTCTACATGTTTAAAAGAAATGTGAAACAAAATATCATTTCCATTCTATCAAACACTGTGAGCGATATTTCTAGGGAAAAAAAGCAGAACAAAACGAAATATGTTTACTAATTAAATAATTATCTCCTTTAAAGTGCAAACATTTAGAATATTTAGTTGTTTAAAGAAACAAATTGCTAAAATTGTAACCTAGTGTTCAATGAAAATGTATATATGAAAACTGATTATTTAATTTTGACGGAAAATTATTTGATTATAGTCCTGCAAAACAGGTTTTAGTAAACGATGATATTATTACATAAATGCTCTGACAACTTTATAGACATATAAAGAGATTCATCAATAATAATATCGATCATAATTCAAATTAATGTATCCTATACCACTAAATATATCCATTATTAAGTAATTTGACTAAAGATCTGTAATCGCGTTGCGATGGCAGGTTTTTTATTATTATTAAACACCAGTTATCAGATTTATGAAACAAATTAATAAATGAATCACCTGTGATTTTAATATTTAGCATTAAAATCCCAATGATGGAATAATTTGTCTTAAGCGTCTATAATCGATTATTGGAAATATTTTAAGAACACGGGAAGAACACAAGACTTAGGGAGGACCTCAACTAGTTTGTTTGCTCGTAATAAGTACTTTCAGTTAAAACTCAAAACCTATTCTATCTTCTTTAGTTAAACTTGTTAACTTTGTCTCAAGAATGTCACCTGGCAGCCCATTATATTTATACACAATCCTTATTTTCAAACCTATGTACCTACTAAAACTAAACCTGTCCAGCTTGTAAGATAAAAATCTATTATTAATATTTTTTTCCGCGAAGTACAAATACGAACTTAGGACTTCAAAATATTGGCTTTCTACAACGACTAATACAGGCAATAACTAGTAGCATTTAAGATATTTGCAAGAGTATTCAAACCTGTACTGGAAGGCCCGAAGAACTTCACATCACATCAAGATATTATTGCTTTAGTAGTATGCATACCATACCCATCCTGTGAGTGGTAATGAACCATCCTTAAAGTGGTAACGAACCCATCCTTTATGTGGTAGTTCAGCCCCATACTCATGCTGTGTGCGGCAGTGCACCCAGACCCATCCTCTGAATGGTGGTACACCCACACCCATCCCGTGAGAGGTAGTGTATCCTTTACCTAATCCTGTGATTGGTAGTGCATCCCATACCTAATTATATGTGTGGTAGTGCACCTACAACTATTCCGTGAGTGGTATCTCTCCCCATACCGACCCTGTGAATAGTAGTGAGGACAGTTATAGAGGTTCGTAATGGTTTTAGGTTCTGAGCCCTGAGTTTTTATTTAACTAAGTAAGTTACAACATTGATAAGCTAGTCACAGAGTTTGTTAACGGAAGTATCAACATTCTGTTCATAATTTTGGCTTATTTAAACTTTTTTACATAAAGATTAAAGTCACACAATGGGTTCAGGAACTGAGCACCAATATTCTGTACACTCGGCAATTTGCATTTGTTGTGCATTAATTAAATGCTTCGTTGCACAATTTTTTAAATAAAGCTATAAGGGAAGCGATCTAATATCATTTATGAAGTTAATATTATGGTACATGGTCATAACATAAGCCAATACAAGGCTTGCAAGCAGTGCGCTCTACAGTTTGTTCACTCTGCAACAATAGGCTATATTGGAAGTTCTTACAGGGATTCTAGGTAATATTTCATCTTGGACAAAATACATGGGTACGTCTAGAACACTAGGGATAGAGACGTCTCTGAACTTTTCAAGTTATTCGCATTAAGTTAGGTAGTAAATGGTTTTGCTGACAATGTTTATATTTGGTCAGATGATATTCAGCAGGAGATGCATACTCACATACTTGAAACCGGCTGAGAGCCTAGCAGTAAAGTCAAGGAGTCTGCTGACTTGACTGCATATCTCATAGATATGGGGTCCTTCATGCAAATAAGTATTGTGAAAATGGAGTAACTAATGTAAATATCACTTTGTCTCAGGTCTAGTCAGTCTTGCTGTAGTTCTCGACATCAGTAAAATCCAAATTTGTGTAACCATCATAGCACCTTTATTGTCTTTACAACGACAGAAAATCCAAATTAAGAAACAGCAAACGCAACCTATTCGGCGACATATTATTTTAACAGGCGCCTGTAATGGGATCTCGACGACATATTATTTTAGCAGACACCTGTAATTAGATCTCGACGACAAATATTACCGGACACCTGTAATCGGATCACTACCATACTCCCTAAAATCCCTGCTAAATGGCACACGTTCCCCTCCACAAATCGTATTATAGGCACGCACCCCAGCCAAGAGTCATTAGGTTTTATGACGTGTTCTCCGTAATGAGTGTCGTATCCCTAAGCAGCCCTAATATAGTCGTAAACACCTGGAAACAGGTTTCTGTGGAGCCGGGAGTTGGATGCGACGGATTCCTGTATGACGAACGATGACGGCTAGCGATGCCGAGCAAAAAATAGGTGAATCATCGAAAAAAAAGAATGCCAAAGCAAAATAAAAGCTTATACTAGCATTGCGTTTTGTGTAGTTAATGATATTTATTATTATCTAAATAATAAAGCAGATTATGAAATTTGCATGAAGCAAAATTTATCATCTAATTGAGAAAATAAGATTTATGTATTTTCTTAATTAGGTATATGGGCGTAAAACTGTACAACATACACAAGTACACATAACGTCAATAGGCTCTGATATGAATCTCTGTTGCATTATAGTTTACTTCGATACAAACACTCGTCGAATAATTTGATATTTTATTCATATTATTGGGGTACTACGTTTTTTGTATTTGACAATACAATGAGAGAGAGAGGGAGAGAGAGAGAGAGAGAGAGAGAGAGAGAGAGAGAGAGAGAGAGAGAGAGAGAGAGAGAGATAGAGAGAGAGAGTTAATATATCATCATATAAACAACAGATAAGGAAAGGAACATTCCAAGCGACAGAACTCTTAGACAGTAAGTAATACTGCTGCATACCTCACGATAATAGCTTAGTTATACCATCTTATACCTGCTCTACGATTGTCCCAAATACCATCCCATGGGTCAGTCTGTAAGCTGTGGTCTATCGCATACCTCTCCAGCCCACTGATTGTCCATCAATCGTAGACCGTCCAAAAAATCACATTCCTCCAAATCCGGTCCACTCCTCGTTCATATATACTAGTATATCCATTTCTAGAATCCCCCATATCTCTTCTATGTTACATTCTCTTACGAAACCATATCTTAAGTAGTGTAATTAAACAAACAATTGTCATTACAGCCACATGAAGTGGACCTGCTTGGCTCACCCTCTGAACGAGCTGTAATCGTTTTCTGGCCGTATGACAGACCATACGATACTTATCTCTGAATCTCCTGACATCAAGGCTACGGCTAGACGAATGACGATTACAATTGTTTAGATCTGAACATAAGTCAGAGCCGAAGAAAGACGGTAAAAAAATAGAGGAGATGGAAAGAAAGAGAAGGTGAGGGGATAGGAAAAGTGAAATGAGAGAGAGAATGATACTGATATTAATCAATAAATGTTCATTATTAATCAGCCACATGATAACGAAAGGAAGTATTAATAACATTTCTTACTCTAGTTATAATATAACAAATTCTAGCATACATCATGCGGCTTCAGGAACGAATTTCCTCGAATCAATTTACTTAACGTGTGCATCAATAGGACAAAGCAACACGATGTGATCAGTCTTAATAAGAAGGCAAAGACAAGTTCGAAAAGGGGTAAATGGTACCTACTTCTCAAAAGTAAGTAGACCTAATTTAGTTAATTAGACAGCAGGGGCAATATAAAAGGGGAATAAACAGGATAAGCTTAATAGCTGTCAGTAGGCATATAGCAGTGGTCTTATGCCCTTAATGATTATTGTGTTATTGAAGATTATTCAGTTATGCGCAGGCCTTCTGGGATAATAGTAAATAACCTTTTGAACAATGCAGGGGTCAAAGGGCATAAATAATTACGCATAAAAATATAGATTTGTGATAAGAGACGTTGTTTATGACGGAAAAGTGTAATTTACTCAAAGGAAGAAACAGTCAACTAGAGAAGATTAAGAACTTTTGTGTTAGAGAGAGAGAGAGAGAGAGAGAGAGAGAGAGAGAGAGAGAGAGAGAGAGAGAGAGAGAGAGAGAGAGAGAGAGCGAGAGAGAGAGAGAGAGAGAGAGAGAGAGAGAGAGAGAGAGAGAGAGAGAGAGAGAGAGAGAGACAGTACACACACACACACAGGAAGATCTTAATGTGTGTGTTTACGCCCAGCTCGCACCACCCCCCGTGAACGACGTCTCCTGCTCCAGCTCCTCTCGTAAATAATTCTTGAATTACATTCCTTAACTCGGTTCACGCGTGGTCTTCCTCGCCTGGCCAATTTATTGCTTGAAAACACTATGTATAAGTGTCTGATTTCCTCCACCTACCATCTGTTTTCTATTGTCAATTATTTTATCAGAACTGCTATTATTTTATCCACAGGAAGACATAAATAGAAACCAACAAGTATTTTAGCACTTGAAATGAAGGAAATACATTTGTAAGGTTTTCCTGTTCAATTGCACTAATAATTATTCTCATCTTATTTCTAACAGCTGCAATGCAAGTTAGGCGCTGATTTGTAGGTATTACACAGTACGCCCAGTATTTGTATTGCTGTTTTCGTTTATTGCGGGGATAAGTATATTAATATACACTCTCACGGTGTTCCATGAGGTTGTGTTAGAACTCCACGAGGAAACTACTTTTGATATATAACGATGCGGGGTCAAAGCATATATATATAAATACATATATAATATATATATAAAATATATATATATATATAAGTTATATAATATATATATATATATATATATATATATATATATATATATATATATATATACATACATACATACATATATAGATAATGTATATAAATTTTTTTTATCAAAATGGCTATCTGCCCACATTTATTATGATATTTGCTTACACCATGATATTGTTTACAATATAGGAATATATATATACATATATATATATATATATATATATGTATATATATATATATATATATATATATATATATATATATATATATATATATATATATATATATATATATATATATATATGACTATACAGAGTAATCATGCATGACTTGGATATTTAAAGCCTCTTCATCACTATCTTTATAACTATTTGTATGAGTGGAGGCACACGGCGTCTACCCTGTTCTTTCTTACACATTTAATATCATTTATTTCCCCCTGGCGTCGTAGCCAGGAGTGCCAGTCCCCTCCGGCAATGTGATGCGGCTCACGGCCAGCTGGTAATTCGAGAATCCTTCCCCTTAAGGGTAGCGAGAATACGAGAGCTTGACAACGGGGAAAGGGGAAAAGGCGAGGGGAAAGGAAACAAAAGCTTACGTGGATTATGACACACTCAGATGTTTGTTAGCCGGGCGGCTTTCATCCAGCTGAGGGAGCGAGCGGTCCGCCTCGCGCTCCAAGACTTTACCCGCTCGCGGTATTGAAATCTCCCGAAGTTAAAAAGACAAAATTCTTTTTTTGAGTTGTGATTGGGGTGGGGGGGAGATTATGTGATTTTTTTTGTATTTCTTCGTAGAAGGAGAGGTAGTCGGTTCACTATTTATAGAGAAAGGTAAATAATCTTTCTAGTTAGTGTAAGGAAGACTTAGTGTGCATGGCATTAGTGGAGGCTTACCTGACCCGGCGACGTGGATTTTCTTCATCCAGGGATAGATGACGGGCTGGCCGTTGGCGTCCAGCTCCGTGACCGTTTCTTCCGGTGAGCCTTCGACGCCGCCTGCACCCATGTGTTGCGCCATCTGGGCGCCCATGCCACCTCCCCCGCCCGCGCCGCCCGCAGAGGGGTCTGGTGACGCCACCGGGGACCTTGGCGGCACTTGATGCTGCTGTAGGGGACTGTGGCAGGGCGCGATCTGGGGGCTGATGTGGGCGGCCATGGGCTGGTGTTGGGGCATGACGCACGCCTGCTGGTAATAGCCCGCATGGTTGTACTGCATGGCATCGCGCCCATACTGCATGCCAGCCTGGTGCATGCCATGGTAGGGGTAGTGTTGGGCAGGGTTGTAGTAGTCACTCTGCGGCGGTATGTAGGAGTTCTGGCTGTATTCCTCCGGTGGGGGAAACTTGGGGTCCACGTACGGTCCCGAGTTCATCAAAAACGAACTCATCGTCATTAATTTTTGGTGATTTGGACCCAAATAATATTACTTGTGAGTAGTGCCTCGACCGTTGGGTTTGACTCCTCCTAGCACCGACAATTAGCATACCACGTGACCTGTGAGCACCAATACGAGGGGCTCCGTGTGACCCGCGCTGGCTACGTCACCATGATTAATGAATGGAGAGAACGAACCACCAGGGCTGGTCGGGCTCTGCGCGCGTCCCGACCCGACCACCCGACCGATCGCCACAAGTCCCCGATAAGCACTGAGCCCGGGGGTGGAGTTCTCCTGACGACGGGGCAGCAGCAGCTGTAGGGCCCGGGGGGCGGGCACCTGGGCGAGGCTGAGGGCACTACTACCTGCCCTTACACCCACTCTCACAAGGCTCACTCACTGCACTGATCGATGGCCTCTGTTCACGTGTGCTTCGTCCAACAGCCAGACGATGATTGGCGTTGATTTACTGCCGGCCGGGCCCCATGTGTGTGTGTGACCTGCGCACTGCCACTGCGCACCTCCAGGCAAGGGTTAACATGCCCCCTCCCCCCCTACTATTCTTACTTAAGACGAGTGTGTGTGTGCGCGGGCGATGATTGGCCCCCCACCCCTCTGTTGGATCCGCCACTCAAGTGGGTTGACTTGGTCTGCCTGCAGCCGCCATTGGCCACACTTGCTCTTCTGTTGACGACGAGAGCACTCGGACCAATTTACCCCGACGCGTCCGTCGCCGAGGTCCAGCGGTAACTGCTGCCGTGTTGTGTTCCAGCTGCGTCACTCTGCAAGGCGGACACACAACGCCTCTGTCACGGCTGAACCACAACAGTATCACCAGCTTACACTTCCTCGTGTGTGTGTGTGTGTATGTGTGTGCCTCTACTGGCGAATACGTCACGACCCGTCCGTCCGTCCGGCTCTCACCGATACAATTAGCGAAGTGACAGAGGGCGGGGGAAGAGCGGCGTAGGCGAGGCAACAGGAGGAGGGGCTCCGTACCTCACCTGCGGCTGCCGCCTCTCGTCTCGAGCCCCGGCCCGCGGAACTCCCCGGAGACTAGCTAGTGAGAAAAATTAACCGATTGTATCGGTGAGTGTTCCCCCACATACCTCCGTCACGTCTCCTGTGTGCCCACCATCCTGCTGGCCGACCATGTGTATTTTGTAAACCATCCTCGCTTGTCATGCGCCCTTAGAGCGTGCGTGCATGCGTAGGTGTGCTTGTATTCTCAATGAAGGAAACTAAGTTTTTTGTATTATTATTACCAGTGCATGGGAATGTATATTCTTCACATGCATAAGTGAACATTCTTTGAAATATATTTGTATGGTGGGCGAGTGGTGTAAACATGAAGCATATTCCGGCTCACGGAAGTGGAGGACGTGCTAATTTCTCTTTACGATCTGTCTTAAAAACACAAGGTAATTTTGCAGCAGTGTTCATGGATATTATATCGCTTAATTGGATACTATTTTAATGAACGTCGGGTATTAATGACGCTTGACCCCCGCAAACCACTTATTTTTTGGCCCACATTACTGTAAGTGCAAATGGATATATAGGTTCTACTTCATTATCGGTACTTATATCATAATATGTTGTAAGTAAATTATCCGTGCCATTTTAGCACGTCACAAAAGACACAAAATTCCCTTACTCCTACATAATTATACTGTGCAAATGCAGCTAACAAAATACGTCATAAGTACGTCTTTTCAATAGCCTGTAATTATTCCAACCACTTTGCCAGCACGAAAATGTCTCCCCCTTGCGCTTCTAAGAATACAGCTTAATATAAAATTGTCGCACGTATTTTGCATAATACATGGTTTTGTTTCATTTTTGCAAATTATACGTTTTTATTTTGGCAAACTGTTGAGACAGTAGTGGTTGGAGGTGCTGCCGGACGGTCGGGCCGGAGGAGGCATGGCCGGACACAGTCCCTTTGCTGTTTAGAATTACCGCAAATGGCAAGAGACGCCCATCGGAAGTAACTTGGTTCCTCCTGCCATGTAATTAACTGAAACTTGTACCTGGAAACCACATGCTAGTGATCTGTTGTTCCCTCATTATACCGTACCGTCCTCTGTCTCTCTTTCTCTGTCCTCTTCCTGCCCTGAATGTGTGTGTGTACGCGCTTCACAGCCCCGAATCAACACCAACTTCATCGTCCATGAACTTCACCTGCTCACGAAGTAAAGAGACTAGGATTTAAGTATACTGTGTTCTTTCTTTTCCTCCTGCGCGTAATTCCTCCGTCGCATAGCGCCAAAGCGATCATTTTACTCAGCCATTGAATGGCGCCTACGAGATCCTTTAACTCATCCGTTCAATAGCAACACCAAGGTTATTAACTCTTTTGTAATGTAGTGACACTTCGGCGTTTTAACTCAGTTTTGCAACATCACCGTTTATGCGTAACTCCCCCGTCAAACAGTGACATCACGATCCCGTAACTCATCCGTCAAGTAGCGGCACCTCGGCGCCGTAACTCATCCATCAAGTAGCGGCACCTCGGCACCGTAACTCATCCGTCAAGTTCCGTCACCACTATCATCTACTCCTACCTGGACCTCCTCATGCTCCTCGTGGGTACTGCGATAAGGCACTCAGTGCCCATCAGTTTGTTGGCGGTAGAGCTAACTGCTGAAGACTATTTGCTCTATCTGTCTTGGTGACTTCTTTTTATAATTACGTATTTTACAACTCACAATGTAGTGAAATGTAAAATAAGTAATTCCCACTACATTTACAATGTAGTGGGATTTTTATATTTATAGTTATATCTCATAATGACTTTATTTTACTATAAATTAAATTCTTTTCCGGGTATATTTTGTTTAGTAATTTTATTTTACTTATATGCATTTTTTTTATTCATAGACACCTCGTTAAAATTCACAAGAGGAATAATTCTTCATTTATCCCCATTTTTATTTAGATGTATTCATTTAATTATAACAAGCAGCAATAAATCGTTACAACTTACTTATTTCTCATTAGTAATGTTTATTAAAACATTATGTAACAAAATCAGCCGAAATGAGTTCAGCGATAAGAAGCCTTGAGCAGTCTTCGCGAAAGTCCCTTCTGGAAAACCTGCATTATTATCCCTCCAGGAAATATGCACAATCGTTTATTTAGAAAATACGGCATTATTGTCACTATGGAAGACAGCATTAATGCCCTCGCAGAAAAGTCCGCAATGGTCTCCCTTAAGGAAAAACAGAACTAATCCTCCCTGTAGAGAAGAGGGCGATTTTGTCCCTTCAATAAAGACCGTATTATTTTCCCTTCAAGCAAGACCGCATCTTCTTAACGAAACAAAAAAATAGAGATATATAGTGTCCCTTCAGAACGTGTGCCTCCTCTAATGACCTTAAAACAGAGTCGAGGAGGGGGAAAATGTATCAAGAAATTACCTTGATGACTCGTTACAGAAAGTGGGCAATTCATTTCGTGGCTGGGTCGATAAGAGGGTCTCAGAGGTACAGTGATTACCTTGAGCTTAGCTGATTACTTTTCATCACCACCCACTTAGTTTTGATATTACCTCTGCAATTATTTTTAGGATTTTCTTGAATTTCGATAATTATTTTTTTCGGGGGGAGGGTGAGGGATATTCCCTTTATCGTGACTTACAGAAATGTGCTTGGCCTCTATATATTATCTTGCATTTTCTTATTTCGTACATTTCATCTCCATTTAGACTTCTTTTATTTGCTTTGTTTCGTTTCCATTGACCGTTGTTGTTCATTTTTATCCTTGATTCTTTCACCTAAGTTTAATATTATTTTTAATTGAAGCTAATTATTTTATCACGTCCTCTATCTGTTAGATATAAAACATTTATGAGACTATATATATTATTGCCTCAACATTTGATCTAATTATTTCTAGCATTTGTAATCTGTTCTAGTATTACTGTCAGAGCAATTCTAAGTATTGTTTTATTAATTATGTTTCTCAAGTGCATACATAAATTATCACCAGATTGGTATTCACGACTTTTTTCCTAACATTTTGATATGGGTATTATTTGAGTCCAGCATTACACTTTCCTTGTTTTCTTTAATAACATGTTTTCTTGTGTCGTAATTAAAGAAAAAAATGGTTTAATTTGCATCAGTTTTCTTGTGGTATCGGCTCATATTTTTTTATTCAGGTAGCTTTGCTGATTAATTGATTAATTTTGTAAACTTCTGTATGTTTAGTAAGATTTTTGTCTCTGATTTGTGTATGAACACAATTATTATTATCCAACATTCAGTTTGAGATTATTCTGCTAGTTTTCCAGCGTTTTAACAAGTCATTCTCCTAAAGGAATTAATATAATACCACCTTGAGATGATTTGGGGGCTCAGCGACCCCGCGGCCCGGTCGTCGATCAGGCCTCCAAACTGAAGTCCAAACCCACACCAGGACATAATATTTAGATCATACCGCACTAGAATATTCTGATCTGTGTTTTAATTTTCCTGAGGTTTTCCCAGTTTGGAATTCAATACCAGGTTCGACTTTTTATTTGATGTCACAATATTCACATCAGGAAATATTTGCATTGATTACAACTATCATCAATATTATATGCAAAAGCAAATTAAGAAAAATTATATTTAATCATCTTGGTTGTTATAATCTTGTTGTATATAGATATATATTTTGCTCTAATTAGATTAAATATGTTAATAATAAGTGTATGTTAATAAGTTAATAATATGTATTATGAAAATATATTTGATCTCGTGTTGTGCTTCATTGAAAGAATATAGTTGATTTTATTAATTTTCAATAAATTATTATTATCAAGATTCAGTTTTATGTAATATAATAACAATGAATTAAAAGATAAAATTATATAAATTGTTTACATTTTTATCCCTGTTCAAAATGCATCTAACACTTATACATGTGACAAATGTGTAAAATTATATGCACGTTAGTATAGCTGTATGCAAAACTCTTTTATCTATTCACAGATCAACATCACGGATGTTATCAGTATCTGTATAGAGTCGTTGGTGCACTGCACTCTGACCCCTTGCAGACAGAACCTTTTAATATTGTCATTACTGTATATAAACAAGACAAGACCTCTTCTGCTCACTACTGACGCTGCCATATCATCAGTAATCAGTAATACACGTTCCAATGTTGGTATATTATGTATTCTGTTAAGTTTATTAGTTAATGAATGATTAATAGATCATCTAATAGATTTCTTGTGTCCAAAAGATCGGAAATACTTAATAATATAGCTGATACAATTGTTTCTCGCTTCTGGCTATTTAAACTTCAGGCTGCTACTGATTTACTGCTTGATAATTAGTGTTATCAGCTTGTCGATATGTTAGCTCTGTTACTGGCGTATTTAATATATATATTATTGCCTCTTTATATACAGAGAGTTGGCTTCCTCTGAATTTGTAATTGTACCTGACTATACTAGACAAATACTTGACAGTATTTTAGGCAAACATGGCTGATGATGCAAATAGTATAAACTCCGTTTAAAATTTTATTATAAAGTCGGAAGTGTATAATTGAAATATTATTGGGGTGAATTTCATCACTCAGAATTAATTTATAATTCATTGTGTCGGGGGACAGAAAGCCAGAGTGTATTCATATACGGTAGACTTATATCGAGATCCCCCATCCCCCTCAAGGCTGAATTACTGACCCCACCCAGAATACAACCCCAAAACAAGCTGACTAACTACTGAGTTCCTACTCACTGCTAGGTGAACAGTTGCATTAGATGAAAGGCAATGTGCCCAAACATTTCTGTCCCGCATGGGGATGAAAAATAGCTATATATATATATATATATATATATATATATATATATATATATATATATATATATATATATATATATATATATATATATATATATATATAAAAATATATATATATATAAAAATATATATATATATATATATAAAAATATATATGTATGTATATATATATATATATGTATATATATATATATATATATATATATATATATATATATATATATATATATATATAAATTTTTTTTTAAAAGTTTGTGAGGGTATATATATATATATATATATATATATATATATATATATATATATATATATATATATATATATATACATATATATATATATATATATATATATATATATATATATATAAATTTTTTTTTAAAAGTTTGTGAGGGTATATATATATATATATATATATATATATATATATATATATATATATATATACATATATATATATATATATATATATATATATATATATATATATATATATATATATATATATATATATATATATATACGGTACCACTACTGGTGCAATTGTAGGGACCCACAGCCTCGAAGAAGAAAATAAAGAGTATTCAGAAAAGACCTTGGGGATTCTCACTGAACACTTTAATATTTTCCTCTCCTACCACCCCCACTTTTATTTAAATTTTATTTTATTATATTACATTGCTACAGTTTACAAATAACTCACACACACACATATAACATATCAATGTTCGATGACCTCATCCAGTTCATATATTATATATATTGAAATTTGCTCGTTTATATCAAAGTATATTAATGTATAGAAATATCTATAAATATTATAGGAGAGATAAAATAATAATTGTCATAAATTCTTATATATTTCCGGCTAAACATACAACATGAATCGGAATAAATTTCACAATTTTGTATTTTGCACTTGTAATATTTTCATTGCAAAAAATATTTAAAAGGTGCACTGCAAAATGATTTTCCATAATACATATTTTTTTATACAATAAAGTACAAAATGACAACAATTACATTAATAATGACGAATAAAGGTGATTGTGATGAAAATAATAGCAATGACGATGGTGATGATGGTAGTGGCAGTGGTGATGATGCTGGTAACAGTGGTGTGATGGTGGTAATGATGATTACAATATTTGTTTGGATTTAGACCGGAAACCTGGCATTAAAACGAAATGAGTAATTCAACGCCATCTGTTGTGTGTAAGTGTGTGTGTGTGTGTGTGTGCGTGTGTGGTGTGTGTGTGTGTGTGTGTGTGTGTGTGTGTGTGTGTGTGTGTGTGTGTGTGTGTGTGTGTGCGTGTGTGTGTGTGTGTGTGTGTGTGTGTGTGTGGTGAGGGAAAACGAAGGATTGTTTTTGTCGTTTCTGAGAGTCTGTCATAAGGGTCCAGCGAGAGTCTTGGGCCGCCAGACCACGACCGCTGCTCGTTATTAATTACGTCTCTGTGGCATGATTTATATTAGATTCTGATATTCCTCTTATCTTCCATTGTGTACCTCATTTGGCGACCCAAAGGGAAGATACTCACGGCATCCTCCATTCCTGCCTATTATCCGAGGAGATCCAAGATATTTAGAACTTTTAAAAAGGGAAAATTTTTAGTGTTTTACCTTTTTGTAACCAATAAATTTTGTTACAACTAAGCATACAGAGAATTAATGGTGTGGGAGAAGACAACGTACAAGTGTATATGCAGGATCCAAAAGAACTATTTTTAGTGTTATTTATATTTTCTTCTCCGATACTAAGGGTCCTCACATATTGTATTGAAGGTAGTACCTACAAAACGACTGAGTATGTATGTGTGTGTATTTGTACTCACCTAGATGTGCTCGCAGGGTCGAGCTTCGGTCTTGGCCCGCACTCGCGTGCGCGTGTGTGTGAGTAATTACCAAAGAGTAACTACAGAATGAGAGCTATGCTCGTGGTGTCTTGAGTACTCACTTAGTTGTACTCGTCTAATTGTGCTTGCAGGAGTTGAGCTTTAGCTCATTGTTCCAGCCTCTCAATAGTTAATCAAATGGAGTACAGATTCCTGAGCCTACCGGGTTCTATCCTTATCTACATTTGAAACTGTGCATGAGGCAGCCTCCACCACATCACTGTCTGTGCTTTCCACCTGTTAACTACTCTGACTCTGAAAACTTTATTTGTAACGTTCCTGTGGCTCATTTAGGTACTCAGTTTCCACCTGTGTCCCCTTGTTCGCGTACCACCCGTGTGGTGTTTTTGTATGTGTTTGTGTTTGTGTGTGTGTGTGCCCTCTTCTCAACTATCAATCAACTGGTATAAAGATTCTGTAGCCTATTGGGTTCTATCAAATCTACATTTCAGGATCTCACACATCTGTGTGTGTGTGTGTGTGTGTGTGTGTGTGTGTGTGTGTGTGTGTGTGTGTGTGTGTGTGTGTGTGTGTGTGTGTGTGTGTGTGTTTTCTTAAATATGACCGTGAAAATTAATTACCAATAATTCTCGCACGGACGTTGAAAATTAAATCACAAGTATCACTTCACACTTTTAATGGGACTGGCATGTTTCGTTAAGTATAATTTTGGCATCTTTAGAGGCAGAGTTAATACGATCTTACAAACACAACAATACATAGTCTCTACGGGTGTGATGAAAGGTTACCAGGGGCAGAAAACATGGTCATCTGTCCCTGCATTCTCATTGGTTGACTTGGGCTGGGGGGGGGGGTTGTAAACTAGCAGGTCTATCTTAATTGAATTAATGCAAGGACTTTTGATAACTAAATAAAGAAATGTGAAGTAAATCTGCTAAATCTAGAATCATTTTGTCGCTATATATGATGATTAATTCGTTGCTGGTGGTCGGGCCTTTCTTGTGATGTTCTGGTTGTGTGTAGACATAATGTGATATTTATTGGACCCGAGTTGTTTGTTCATTATCAGGCGCTTGAAAGAGATGTTTTCGTCTTGTCTATATTGTGATTGATGGGGTGGCAATCCCCAAGTGGATATCTAAAGGCATAGCCGCCAATTGCGTCGAGAAAATTCGTCATAAGCCGGATGGGATCTTATTCTTACTCCTGAATTAATTTGTCATTTGTATCTTCTGTTCAGTATTGGTGAGGGTCACGTTTCAGTCAATAACCTCTTCCAGGACACTTTCCTCGCGTCTTGGGAGCCGTATAAAGTATATATTCCAATAGATAGGATAGATTCTGGAGCGTTGGGTTTTTGATCAGTAGGTGAAGAATGAAGAAGTCAGCAAAACAAAAATTATCTTCTCTCTGAAGCTCTATTAGAGAATCTACTTATTTCGGCTCATAAGACATTGCTCATGTCACAAGCGTGAGGAGCACTAGAGAAATAAGAGGAAGACAACTCTATCCTTCCCACACCGTATAGAAATTTCTTGTTCACGAAGAGCGCCAAAAAATTACTTATGTAGCAATTGTATAGGTTATTTTCGCTAGATGAGAGGAAGAAGTAGAACAATTCTTGGGGCTCTCACTTTGGTCTGTTCAGGAGCTAAAAAATCACTGAAAGTGAGGATTTTGAACGTGAATAATATTTGTTTGGTTTCATCGTGTGTAATAATCGCGAAAGCAAGATATGTTTTCAAAGTATTTATAATATTATGCATGCATTGTAGTCGGAGCCCCCTGTCGAAATCACTAAGGAGGGAAGCGTAATAATATGTTCTCTGATACTGGTGTCAGAAGATATCTCTTCTATTTTAATAGTTACTGCAGACGTTATCTTCCCCTTATCTAATGAAGAGACTTCAAAATTATACATCTGCGTATATTAATGTCTGCTGCTTGTCTGTTATATATCTAACATAGATGTTTATCCACGTTTAACTTATTTACTTCTCTGCTGTGAGAGAAGGCTAAATGGGATGGTTCCATCAGATTTTTCTGTCAAGCTTATAACCACACTTAAGTTAAATTTGCACGACGCACAAACATCAAGCAGCGACAAAGTAACTGAAAAAAATACACAGCCCACCAACATGAGCCGTAGGCCGTGTGGCGCTGAGATACCATCACACTTTATAGGTTTTACGGCGAGAAGAGCGACAGTAGCATTACTAATTACCCCCGGGGGTAGGGCCCAGACCCATTCATCTGTATGCACGTGAATGAGTCCGTAGTTCGCCAACGTCGTCGTGAATTCTTGATTGGCTTATCAGAGTACGTGGGTTGGCCATTAGGCAATCACTATTGTCCAAAGGGAAGGTCGAGGCGGACCCCCCTCCTGCTGCTCTCCTCCCCTTAAGATGACTTATCAGAAGGGGAAATGATGCGCGAGCCTCAATAAACATTCTTTATTGAGTCTTATTCTTGTTGTACACCGATGTTTTACTAGTGTATACAACTTATTAAAATGGTATGCATTATTCATTCAACTGATGATATATATATATTTTTTAATTATAGTTATGAGGTCCAATGAAACTGTGACGTGCCGCTGTGGATACTTGGTGGAGGGTGATGGCGCTGTATCTTTCTTGTGTTTCCTTAGTATAATTTAAAGTGAGTGTACAGGCATCATCTTGAATATGTCTTACATACTTTCTCAGTACTATTCTCCTAGTTTCTCCAGCTTAACGCCTCCACATTGGATAATAATAATAATAATAATAATAATAATAATAATAATAATAATAATAATAATAATAATAATAATAATAATTACTTATGATCATAAAACATTAATATTTATTATAATTATTAATTTTATTTTAATTGCTTTAATTATTTTTGTTTGTTTTTACTATTTACTATCAACCGTACAAAGGAATGGATTCGAAACTTTTACTGAATACAGTTGTGTGTTATTTTATCATTCATTTGCAAGATTTTTTATTAGTTGTTGTGTCAGTCGGTTTTGATGGCCAGCCTGATCCTAAATTAAGATCAATAATTTTGAGTATCTCGTGTGATAAAGCGCTGAAATTGAGTTGTTAGTGCAACGGGACGTACTATCTGTTAGTTATATATCGCACCTCTTGTTTGGTGAGTTTCATCATGAATTGTGGAGAAACTAAATAGACATGCAACTGGTGAACATTGTGTAGGAGACTCTGGATGTGCGGCATACGGCCAAGCACATTATGTTTACCAGACCACACACTAGAAATTAAAGGGACGACGACGTTTCGGTCCGTCCTGGACCATTCTCAAGTCGATTGTGATATATCGACATATATATATATGTCGATTGATATATCGATTGTGACAATCGACTTGAGAATGGTCCAGGACGGACCGAAACGTCGTCGTCCCTTTAATTTCTAGTGTGTGGTCTGGTCAACATACTTCAGCCACGTTATTGTGACTCATCGCCTGCACATTATGTTTGCCTGTCAATACATGCACGGCCCTGTCTTGAATTTCGACTAACAGCTTTAGATCAGAATGTGGACAGGAATACCAAGTTAGTGGTGAGTACTTCATCATAGATCTGATGAGCGTGTTGTAGACTGGTATTCATCCCTTAGCATCTAGGTGCTACTACAACCCTCCGTAGACAAACTAGTTTCCTAGAGCATTTGGCAGCAACAGTTTTTTTTAACATGTTTTCTGAGAGATAGATCATCAATTTTAATTCTTAATATGGTAAGTGCATTGATGGATTGTTTATTTGTGCGTTCTTGTTAGTCTTCTGATGGACGGTGTATTTGATGCCTCGATGAGATAGCTACCTATTGGGTTTTATAATATTAATTTAATTATTATCATTAAAAAAAAAATTTAAGTTTTATTATTGGTACTACTATTATTATTTCATTCCATATCATAACAAGTTATAGAATATACTTTATGCGGTAATTAGCAAACTTTAATGCATGTTATATTCTGTTTTTTTTTCCTAATTGCTAACTCCTACAATTTCTTACTCCCTATCCTTTACTAGTATTATATTAATTATTATATATTAAAAAAATATGCAATTAATAATTGTATAATTTATTAAACAAATTAATGTATATCTTCAAGTCTTATGTATCAATGTAGGATTTATTATACAATATATCTAAACTAATAACAAAAGATGTATAATTTGCATATCCAAAAATACATAAGGCAATAATATTACATAATAAATTTCAGTGGCAAGATTTGCCGGAAACGCTTCATGTTATTAAGGGATTTGTAAAAATACACTTCAGTATGATCATATGTATATATACACCAGCTGGGTAATCATATTCCTCACAATGACTGTATGTATGTATATCCCATTTATGAAATCATTCACTATATATATTTGTATATAGCAGTTCTGTAAACATCCGCCTTACTCTGTATATATATATATATGTAGGTGTCACCTCTGCATCCGTACACTTTAATGTGATCATATATATGTATACATCAGTGTGTAAATATACACCTGGCTGAATATTTGTATCGATATATGACCTGTGCATTCGTAAATCTTACTGTGATCATACGTATATTCATTTTATATATATATATTATATATATTTATGTGTGTGTGTGAGTGTTTGTATGCACAATCTCTCATCATATATATATATATATATATATATATATATATATATATATATATATATATATATATATATATATAATTAACATTTGTATTAAAGTGACTCTTAGTCCATGGAGGCAACACATTAATACACTTAATGCACAGGTTCCTCCTTTTTACTAATATTCGTGCTATGGTTACAAATAGATTCTTCAGGTCAAAAGCTTATATTTTGGGTATATTTAGAGCATATACAGTCACTTACCCCGTTAGATAAGTACCAGTAGACATCACAGTCTGTTGATATGAAGAGGTGTTCCTCCTTCCGTTCCAAAGCACAACCCGACCCACAACCTTCACAAACACGTATCGTCTCACGAACAGGATTTTATTTTCAAACTTTTCTGACTTCTTAGTTCTATTCTAAATTTTACAAGATTTATATGTTTTGATCCATAAAAGAAACGTGTAATATTTACTTGTTGAGGCCTTTTGATTTTGTATGTGGACACATAGCTTCCTTTCCCCTCCACACACACACACACACACACACACACACACACACACACACACACACACACA
>NC_091156.1:6758616-6773616 GCF_040958095.1 Procambarus clarkii | reverse complement strand
CTATTTCCTCGTTTAAAATAGCATTGTATTGCAGAAACAATATAAATGTTTTTCAGTGTGTTACAACAATCGATATTTTACGTGAATCTTAAATTATGAATAACACAAAAGCTCTTGAGTTTTAGCTATTTAGTCAATATAGTCATAAGTCCTTTAAAAAGTGAACATTAATTAAAAATTTGTGCCAGTATTTGTGAAATGCATTTTCGCCATTCAGTCTTCAAATTAAAATCATTAGAACTTTCGCAACTTCTCTCGTGAATACGCATGCATAGAAGTTAAGTCACTTATTATGCAAGCCTTACCCTTACCCATCCCGTGGGTGGCAGTGGAAAGGCACAAAATGAGTTAGTATGTTCAATTATTTTCATCCTGGTGAATAAATGATTGTTATAAGCCTAAAAAATATAGCGAAGTATCTTTTATGCCAAATCCCAAATTAGATGTTTGTTATACTGATCCAGTTAGGCATCTGTTATACTAGATCCAGTCAGTTATCTAGTATACTAGATCAATTAGGTACCTACTATACTAGATCATGTTAGGTACCTACTATACCAGACCAGTTAGGTACCTACTATACCAGATCATGTTAGGTACCTACCATACTAGATCAGTTAGGTACCTACTATACTAGATCAATTAGGTACCTACTATACTAGATCATGTTAAGTGTCTGATATACAAGATATGTTAGATTGAAGTAGTTGTAGTTCAATCAGAATATGTGTGCTGGTCATGGTAAAACAGATGGGTTGATAGTGGTCCCAAGAACACAGCAGCACTGGAAGTGGTCAGAGCGAAACAGGCAGTGTTCCCAGTAGAACTGAGGGTTCTTCGTCATCAGATCAGCATTATCAATCCATGCGTAACACTGGCAGCTGCTTACGCAACCAATCGGCCACTAAAGCTGAAGGTCGAGCTCGCTCTCGTATCATCTGTTAAGTAGTACTTAGAATAGTACTACTAATAGTATATATATATATATATATATATATATATATATATATATATATATATATATATATATATATATATATATATATATATATATATATATGCAGTCTTCCTGTCCCAGCAAAGCTAATGATAGTTATACTAGTAATAATGGGGTCCACTCCCTCCCAAAGAATCGGTATAGGGTCCACTACCTCCCACAGGATGGGTACCGGGTTAACAATAAATGAGCAAAATCAGTCAACCTGTACTTAAGATTATCAAGTTCTCCCTAATCCCACATTTGGGATTCCTCAAGAGGCAACAAGCAACAATTGTCTAACTGCCGAGTACATATGTAACTGCAAAGTGAACAGAGCCTTCAGGAGATGACCAAACCACACATCAAAAGATGGAGAAACGACTACGTTTCGTTCCGTCCTGAACCATTACAGAGTCGTGTTCATATCTTAAGCAACGTTATTGAGACTTTCACCTTCAGGTGAAAGGAAACGTGCTCATTCGTTTCTGTCTTGCTCAGGGATTGAATCGTCGATTGGGATTCGAGGGCGTTGACCATTGTGCTGCAGGTAACCATTGACATTAATGATGTGTGAATATTGGAATTTTTCTTTCAACTTCACAAATCACACGTAATAAATTTGGCGTCATAATATAATTTAATTCCTTTAATTCCAGTTATTTCAAACTTAAAGGCGGAAATAGATTGACAATTCGTAAAGAATAATTAGATATTTTTATCCGTTTTCCACACTGGTCTCAAGAAAATTGGTTATATTACAGGTTGTTGAAGGCTTTACTAAACGAGCAGCTATCTTATAATTTACAAGCAAACTGGCTTCTTCGATAACCGGATATCCGCGTAAGGGAGAACCCAGTAAGTGCGGTTAATATTATCGTTTCTACTGTATTTTCAGAAACTGTATTTTTTTCTCATTTTGAAGGCGTTAGTGTGTGTGTGTTTGTGTGAGGGTGTGTGTGTGTGTGTGTGTGTGTGTGTGTGTGTGTGTGTGTGTGTGTGTGTGTGTGTGTGTGTGTGTGTGTGTGTGTGTGTGTGTGTGTGTTTGTGTGTGTGTGCGTCTTTGTGTGTATTAGTGTGTGCACTACACAAAAATATTTACCTAATAGAGTTTCAGAGATATTTTCTATTGCATGCCAAGTATAATAGAGAAGTGAGCAGTGTGTGTGCGCGTGGGTGCGTGCGCGTGCATGGATAACGCCTTCATTGCACTACCCTTGTCTGAGAAAATGTTAAATACGATTTTCAACACAGGAAAGTTAATAAAAGACTTGGTATAAAATAACTGAACATAAAATGTATTGGGTATAAATATATTACACAGTCAAAAAAATGAATAACAGGGCATTAATTAAATTTTTGATAACAACACAGCCATAACTAACTACGTAAAGTATTAATTCGTGAACAGAAAATAAAAAAATAATCTAATTTTTAAGGAAAAATATGTAATGATATAAAGGACAGATAGTAAAGATGAAATAAACGATTTATTCAGCATCTTCGACATAGTCCTGACCTAAATAATAACACTGCACTTATAAATGAACTAAGTGAAGAGGTCGTAACCTCGCTTCAAGAGCCGAGTTTAACTAAATATAAAGCATTAATTCATTATCTCCACGGACATAGCGAAATATCAACTTTATCTCAAAACCTTTCCTAATAAGTTGTCTCCATTTGGGAACGAGTTTTATGAGATAAGCTGAACTAATGATCACCTTCGGATGACACCAAACGCTTCATACGAGCTCTTACGCATTCCCCACAATCTCATATAGGTATGTATGCATAGCTGGGAAGAGAGGATATGAGAGAGTTTGAGACGGATTTAATGAGACGGAGGGAGGATATTAGGGTGGGAGAGAGGAATTCAGGGAAGGAGAGAGAGGGAGGGATGTAGGAAATAAGGGTGTTAAGGTAGGATAAAGTGAGGGATGAACGGTGGGCTACAGGACAAAAGATATTGGGAAAAGGAAATGAAGGGAGGAAGGGGAGATGGGAGAGGCAACTATCTCACCTGTTCCCGACACGACTCCTGTCATTAAAACCTCATTAACACATAGGCGCGAGCACAGGCGGGTCAAGCACCCCGTGGGAGGACCAGCAAGTCCCCTGGTAGGGGACCGGGAAGGGGTTTAGATGGGCGTGAGGATGAGAACCAGGTCAACTCGGGACAATAAAATAATCGCAGCAAGAAAGGTCATATTAGCTTCCGATAAACGCAGCAACAAGCCAAGCTAACTTAACGTTAAACAACAAGATGATCATACATCATCAAAAGCTCCGCAGTGAATTAGACCAACTTTTCTGCAGATGGAAAACCAATGTTTGTCAGCTCAATCTGTATCTCCAGCAAGGGTATCGTAGCCTGCTAGGACATTGGGGGTTTGGATCTAGCGCACTAATGAAAGGTAAGAGAAGTGAACACTCATGCGTATTCAGAGTTAAATGGCAAGAATTTATCTTAATGCTCTGTGTTCCCTTCTTCGAGGCTGTTGGTCCCTACAATGGCACCAGAGGTGGTACCCTATAATATATATATATATATATATATATATATATATATATATATATATATATATATATATATATATATATATATATTTGTGTGTGTGTGTAAGGTTGAGCAATATATCATGCTACATGACCACAGCAAGTGTTGGAACATATACCATATTTCACGAAATGGTTGGTATAAACAGAGCCGCTCAGCCTGGCGTTATAATACATGCAAATATAAACAAATTATTTATTCACGTAACCTGTAACTCTGAATTTACCAATAAAATTTTAGCCTAAATTAATAATTTGGTCAGTTTGGCCAACATTATATTTGCATATCAAGTCAATATAATAGTCGGCTAAATAAATAGTTCTTCATTTCATTACAGAAGAAGTTGTTTGGGATTTCAGTCTAGCTGAAACCTTCCGTGTTTGGCATTTTCATAAATAGGGGGTGACAGTCGTATACATGCGTTTATCTTTTGTTTTTGTCGGAGCAAGTGTGTTGATGTTGTTGCACGCGCGTGTGTGTGTTTGTGTGTGTGTGTGTGCTCACCTAGTTGTGTTTGTGGGGGGTTGAGCTCTGGCTCTTTGGTCCCGCCTCTCAACCGTCAATCAACAGGTGTACAGATTCCTGAGCCTATCGGGCTCTGTCATATCTACACTTGAAACTGTGTATGGAGTCAGCCTCCACCACATCACCCCCTAATGCATTCCATTTGTCAACCACTCTGACACTAAAAAAGTTCTTTCTAATATCTCTGTGGCTCATTTGGGCACTCAGTTTCCACCTGTGTCCCCTTGTGCGTGTTACCCTTGTGTTAAATAGACTGTCTTTATCTACCCTATCAATCCCCTTCAAGCTTTGTGTGTGTGTGTGTGTGTGTGTGTGTGTGTGTGTGTGTGTGTGTGTGTGTGTATGTGTGTGTGTGTGTGTGTGTGTGTGTGTGTGTGTACTCACCTAGTTGTACTCCCCTGTTTGTGCTTGCGGGGGTTAGGCTCTGGATCTTTGGGCCCGCCTCTCAATTGTCACTCAACTTATTTTTTTCACATACACACACACACACACACACACACACACACACACACACACACACACACACACACACACACACACACACAGGAAGCAGCCCGTAGCAGCCGTCTAACTCCCAGATACTTATTTACTGCTAGGTGAACAGGAGCATCAGGGGCGAAAGAAACTGCCCATTTGTTTACGGAAACACACACAAAGCGTGTGATATGACACACACACTCACACACAAAGCGTGTGTGTGTGTGTGTGTGTCATATCACACTCCTTACCCATCCTCCCTTTAAAAAGTATGGGTAGAGAGAACTAGTTCTTCTGTAATTAAGGAAAATGTATAACGACAGATGGTATGAATACCAATACATCTTTTTACGTCTGTACAACTGTTCACTCCAGTCCCAACAACGATATCTACAAATCACTTACGAATAAAAACCATCTAAATCAAAATCTAAAATAGGATGTTTTTCTCTCTCCACACTCGACTATCTCTTGGGCTGACCCATGTAAACAAAGAAGCCAGAGAGGATGAGGCCAGGAAGGGACGGAGGCAGTTCCTGTCTCCCACTCCATCATAAGGTGTCAGCTGAGAGCCAACCCACGATTTTATGGCTCGTTAAGTAGTTGTTACTGACGTACACAAATTTGGACATGGCTATCTAATGATGAGGCATAGTGTTCGTGGGGACTCATCTCTGTATTCACCTAGTTGTGCTTGCGGGGGGCTGAGCTCTGGCTCATTGTTTCCGCCTATCAATCGTCAATCAACTGTTACTAATATTTTTGTTATTTTTTTCACACACACACACACACACACACACACACACACACACACACACACACACACACACACACACACACACACACACACACACACACACACTCAGGAAGCAGCCCGTAACAGCTGTCTAACTCCCAGGTACCAATTTACTACTAGGTAACAGGAGCATCAGGGGTAAAAGAAACTCTTCCCATTGTTTCTCGCCGGCACTGGGAATCGAACCCAGGCCACAGGATTACGTGCCCAGCGTGCTATCCACACAGCCACCGGCGTGTGTGTGTGTGTGTGTGTGTGCTCACCGTAGTTATACTCACCTAGTTGTGCTTGCGGGGGTTGAGTTCTGGCTCTTTGGTCCCGCCTCTTAACTGACAATCAACTGTTGTACATATTCTTGGGCCTACTGGGCTCTATCATATCTACATTTGAAACTGTGTATGGAGTCAGCCTCCACCACATCACTGCCTAATGCATTCCATCTGCTAACTACTGACAGTGAAAAAGTTCTTTATAACGTCCCTGTGGCTTATTTGGGTTTTCAGTTTCCACCTGTGTCCCCTTGTTCGCGTACCCCCCGTGTTGAACAGTTTATCTTTATCTTCCCTGTTAGTGTGTGTGTATTTAATAAAAGAATATCCAGTGCACAGACGCAGTTTTTTATAATTACTTCCAAAGCATGGTAATAATTAGTCTTAAATACAGAACGAATAAAGTTTATTACTTGAGCTGGTCATTTTATTGACAGTTAGAAACCAACTCGCAAATTAGTTCAATTTCCTGTACTGAACTAAAAACTCACCTTGTAATTATACCAAGAGCTTCTTAATACCCAGTGAATCCAATTTCAGTTAGCTCAAGAACTTTTCAATAAGGAGCCCCATGAAGAACTCTTTCAGTAGTATAAGAACAACATTCACAGTTGCAAATATTCCACAAAAAAAAATATCTGAAATCGCGCTCCAAATGTAAACCGACTCTGGACACTGGAGGAACCCAGACTGAATAGCCGCTCCTCCATCATCCGAAGGCCCGGAGGCTTCCATCGGCAATTTGTAACGCAGACATTAGTGAAAGCCGTAGAGTCTACCCCGCTGCCCCTGATCCATCACACGATGTCTCCGGACGCCTCTTTAAGTATAAATATTAGTGTTGTGTTCTGGGGTGAAGGGACGGGGTGGGGCTATGCTGGGTGGGGGACGGTTAAGGGGAAACTGAGAGGGCCTCAAGATGGGAGACGTGAGGAGAGGTAGTTGTGGGGAAGGATAGGCAAGGAGTATGATAAGAAGTAAAGCAGGAGAGACAGAGAGAGAGAGAGAGAGAGAGAGGGAGAGAGAGAGAGAGAGAGAGAGAGAGAGAGAGAGAGAGAGAGAGAGAGAGAGAGAGAGAGGGAGGGGGGGGCCGAGGAAAAGAGATAAGGTAGGGGGTGAGAGATGGTAGGATGCGTAATAAGACTCATCTCCGCAACTAACATACAAGAGGTCATACATCCCCCACAACAACCACTACTACCACCACCCTCTTACCCTCCAGTACCACCACCCCCTTCCCTTCCACTACCACCACTACCACCCCTTCCTCACTACCATCACCTCCACCACCACCCCCTCCCCTCCTCCCCACCACCTCCAGCATCTACAGGAAGACAACCAAAGAACCGAAGCTCAGCCCACGCAAGTACACCTAGGTGGGGTATACCCGAACCACAACCACCATTCCACCAGCCATTCATCCCCACTACAATCACCATCCAACCAGAAAAACATTCCCACCACTACAATTCAACCACAACAATCCTCCCACCCCTACAATCCATCTACACATACAGTCTACCCACTCCCTAGAGATAATCCCTACAATCCTCCCACTCCCTAGAGATAATCCTTACAATCCTGCCACCCCCTATAATCCACGCAGCCTCTACAATCCAACCACTCTTTACAACTATCCCACTCACTACAATCCACCCATCCATGTAATCTGCCAATCCTTACTATCCTTTCACTTCATACACTCCATACATCCTTACAATAAACCAATCCCTACAGTCCACCCAGTCCTGCATTACTGTCCTCCTACCCTCTAGTATCCTCTTAACCCCATACAATCCTCCGTAGCCCCCCATTCCAGCATCTTTAGTCACCTCGAAGTGTAAAGGATCCGGATCAATTACAGCCAAATTACGTAGGTCTGGTCCTCCCCCTGGCCCTCTCTGGCACACTAATTGGCACTCCCGGAGGATCTGTCCAGCACAACGGCCAGACGTGACGGCACCTTGGGAATCCGGGGGATCTGGAATTCTTGAACGTCTCAGCTTTTCAATAGAACGAGATCTCTATTTCTTACAGAATCTCAAAATGAAAAGACGGATTTGGATTTATTTTTTTCTAAATGAAAAGAAGCATCGGGGGATTTTTTTTCGAATGTTTTTTTATATCAGTATCTCACTTTAATCAACTAGGTGGACTTATTTAGTTTTGTTTATGGTGTTCGAGAGTATTTTCCTGGAACTTGTCTCTTTCGATCTCCGGGTATATTTTTGAGTTCATGTTTGAGATATGTACACATATATTTTTGAGTTCATGTTTGGAGCGTTACTTCCCTATATGCTTCTCTTTCCCGTTATAGTTCTATATTATTGTAAAACAGAAAAAAATCCACTAAAAGGCACTTTGGTAATAACACTTCTCCCAAGTTTCTTAGTCATGGACTCTTCCATGTTCCCAAACTGTGATCCTCCACATCTCCCCTGGTCCTTGTCCGTCCTGCATATCCTAGTTTTGGTCTCTCTCATGTTGTCAAGCTGTCTTTCCTCCCATGTTGTCCAGTAGTGGTTCCTCCCATATCGTCCTTGGGAGGTATGGTCTCTTTTTCCTTTGTCACACGATTTCTTGCCCTCGCTTCCACTCCTATCATGAAGGAAATGACCAGAACTCAATTGTCCCAGTCTTTCAATATGATTTTGAGCATCAAGATCTCCATTTACTCATACAGAGTGAAGAGAAGGTCTTCGAGCGCTGGGTGTATCTCATACCGCTATCTGTGTGTTGCCCGAAACATGTTTTGGAAGCAAGTTCCTCTCTATAACGTCTAATTTTGTCCCTGGTTTCATTCCCATCCTGGAGCTTCCCTAAATTACAATCTCATTATGATTTAGAGCCCCCGTGCTTGCTAATTTGGCCCTCATTTTGTGTGTCGTTGGTATTGCTCTCTGTAATATGTATATACTTGTTTTTTGTGTGCCTTAGTATTGGTGTGTGTGTGTGTGTGTGTGTGTGTGTGTGCGTGTGTGTGTGTGTGTCTGTGTGTGTGTGTGTGTGTGTGTGTGTGTGAACGTACTCTTTTAATGAAGAGTGTAAAATTATAGCAAGTGGTTCAAACAATGCTCCAGCTGTTTCTTTTAGTATCTACGGTACGTTTGTTGAGACTATCGACAAACTAACATTGTCTGGATGTGACTATCATTGTCACTTTCAGCTCCTATGGCTGATTCCTTACTTCTTCCGGTTTATGTTTACGTGTGTATGTGCATGTGTATTTGTGAGTGTTTGAAGAAGAGGCCCAACTCTTCAGTTCTTCACCTTTTCTATCTCTCTATAACTTTATTTCTATATCTTTATTGACATTTATGTTAAACAACCATTGCCTTGTTTTATGGGTATCTTTGTCTACGTCTCATTCTCGCTCTGTTTGGTTCTCTCTCTCCATTTGCAACTTCTGTTTTCACTCTCACTCATTATCATTCTCAATTTTTTTAGCACCTTTGTACTATATGTCTCTCTCTCTCTCTCTCTCTCTCTCTCTCTCTCTCTCTCTCTCTCTCTCTCTCTCTCTCTCTCTCTCTCTCTCTCTCTCTCTCTCTCAAGCCAGCCAGCAGGAGTTAAGGGAGAGAGCTAGTGTAAAGGAAACTAGCAAGTCACTGCCCACCTGTCGCCACCAGCCGCCTCTCGACCTCGTATCACTCACATCAACACAATATTTTTTATTAGCTCTTTTATCGTGTTCGTTTATATTTTGCATCTGCAACATCTAGCAACTTCTCGCTCTTCGTGTGTGTGTGTGAGAGAGAGAGAGAGAGAGAGAGAGAGAGAGAGAGAGAGAGAGAGAGAGAGAGAGAGAGAGAGAGAGAGAGAGAGAGAGAGAGAGAGAGAGAGGGGTGTGTGTACTCACCTAGTTGTTCTTGAGGTGCTTGAGCTTCGGCTCCTTTGTCCCGCCTCTCAACCCTCAATCTACTGGTGTACAGATTCCTGAGTTTCTCGAGCTCTATCATATCTCCATTAGAAACTGTGTATGGAGTCAGCCTCCACCACATCACTTTGTTGTGCATTCCATTTCCTAACTACTCTGACACTGAAAAAGTTCTTTCTAACGTCCCTGTAGCTCATTTGGGTACTCAGCCTCTACCTGTGTTCCATTATGCTTGTACCACCCGCGTTAAATATTCCATTCTGGTCTACCCTGTCAATTCCCCTGATAATTTTATATGTGGTGATCATGTCTCCCCGAGCTCTCCTGTCTTCCAACGACGTGAGGTGCAGTTCACGCACCCTTTCCTCGTAACTCAAGCCTTTTAATTCTGGGACTAGCCTTGTGGCATACCTCTGAACTTTTTCCAGATTCGTCTTGTGCTTGACAAGGTACGGGCTTCATGCTGGGGGCGCATACTCCAGGATTAGTCTTACATATGTGGTATACAAAGTTCTGAAGGATTCTTTACACAGGTTTCTGAAGGTAGTTTTGATTTTGGCTTCAGGAGACAGGTTTGGCGTGATAACAACTCCTAGATTTTTTTTCTCTGTCCTTTTCATTAAGTACTTCATCTCCTATTCTGTATTCTGTGTCTGGCCTCCTGTTTCCACTGCCTAGTTGTGTGTGTGTGTGTGTGTGTGTGTGTGTGTGTGTGTGTGTGTGTGTGTGTGTGTGTGTGTGTGTGTGTGTGTGTGTGTTGAACGAATTACCTAACAAGCCAAATTTTTCAGAACAGTATTTCTTGTTTTGTTCCTGTGGAATGGTTAAGACCTTCATTACATTACATACTATTTTTTTTTTGTTCAATTAAAACGAATATAAAAATCTGAAGAAACCTATCTAACCTGGGTTAGATAGTATTTGAATTTGAAATAAACTAAAGTTAAATAAATGCATTGGTAAAAATCACCTTGGACGTGTATTGTTCAGATTATACAGAATTCATGAATAGAGTTTGTAACATGATATCTATTAAATAATAAATAGTAATAACATTTTATTTATGCAAGAGTTTATATTTATGATACATGAAATGTGGAGAGCTTGAATGTCAGAGAAACACAATACATAATGCCAATAACTTAACGTTAGGAGCACGGTAACTTTCGTTAAGTTTATAGACTCTCACGCCAAACATTATATGCTGAAGCTCAGAAGGAGATCAACATGGCTGCAAAGTGTCTGCAATTGTCCCTGTGAAGAGATAAATCCATATCATTATTAAATAGGAACAACTGTATCAAAACTCCCAAATTAAGCGATTAAGGAACCCACAACATATAATGCCAAAATAATGAAGGTCAGATATTGACCAACTGCCGCAACCCATGTAATCTCGCTTGATAAAATTGCACACTAAACTTCAGGGACAAGTCCTAACTGTTGCCTGACTTTTGAGTACCAAGACTGTCATTACTGTTATTATGTCTTCTACACTCTAGCATCTCGCAGTGGTGTGTACCTTTCCCACCAGTACGCCTTCATAACCCAACTTATCCTCACCTTTAATGGAAAGTAGTTTTTGTGAATTAAAAAGTACTTCAATTCTGGAGCTTCCTAGGGCTATTAAGCATCGGTCTTAATAGGTTAAGTGGGATGCCTAAGTTCAAAGTTTTTTTGTTAGGCAAAAATCACTCAAAATATGACGCTTGCCAATCGCAAGAATGAGTTGGATAAACACTTATATTATGTTATATTACTTATATTATGTTACCTAGCAGTAAAATAGGTACCTGGGTGTTAGTCAGCTGTCACGGGCTGCTTCCTGGGGGTGGAGGCCTGGTCGAGGACCGGGCCGCGGGGACACTAAAAAAGCCCCGAAATCATCTCAAGATAACCTCAAGATGTACTAAAGCTGGTCCCGAGCGCCACTGAGGCGTCTACGCTCAAGCTAACAGCTTGAACCATCAAACTAACAACCGTATTTCGACGGCCTTAACTATAGAATCAACATCAACTAGAGGTGTGTGTGTGTGTGTTCACTCCTGCATGACTCAATTACTAACAAAACGCTATATACGCGCCGATGTTTAATATCGTGAACAGTCATTTTCGGCGACGGAACAAGTGTTGTTATCGTCCCAATGGCGTTCCAAATTGCTGCTTCCGCTTAGGCGTCTTCCCTCGTGTTTATGTAAAATAACATGATGAAACTAGTCTTTGTATTACAAATGGCTTAAACCATGTGTTACACGCGTAGTTCGAAGTCGTTTACGGTCATCCAAACCACGTTATTGCAACGTATGCTGATGAAACGTGTGTAAAACACAGCACAACTGTTTCTGGTAGTAATTTCCAAGCCACTTATGTTGGTCGGCAGAGTTATAGTCTTACTTCTTGCAGGGTCTGTGTTCGATCTAACAGGTGGGTGGGTAATGTCCTCATATTCCAACTCTTTAATCATTCCTTTATTTCTTCCAAGTGTTATACAGACATTCTGCCTCAGCTCTTACACATGGCCGCTGACTCCTGTGAGCAGGCTGAGAGCCTTCCCTTTCCAGACTCATGGTAAATCTTACCCACCAGTGTTCCCGGAATACGACCTGCTAATCGTTTAACAACCAGGTACCCAATCACTGCTGGGTGAACAGAGGCGTACAGTTAAGGATTTATGCCTAGTTAATCCTCTCTGGTCAGAATGCGAACCTTAGCCAAATCTCTTGCGGAACGCAGGGCGAGTGTGTTATAACTAAAGTCAAGCCTCTTGTACTGAGTACAAATACACAGGAAAATACATGTCCAACATACACACACACGCATGTGACTGGTTTCCAAACCATAAATCACTTAGGAATTCTAAGACCCGATCAGGGTTCGAACCTGCATTACCAAGAGGTGTTCACTTCTCTTAGTGCATTGACGTTCACCTATTGTATTTCGTTGAACTTCACCTGTTCTAGTTCATCGGTGTTCACCTGTTCTAGTTCATCGATGTGAATCTGTAAGTACAATGTGTACAAACTTTCACGGACCGCGATGGTAATGTTTGCGTTAAGGTGCGGTCTCTGCGATAGTGGCCAGCGGTCTGTCTTTATCTTGTCAGCTGCCAGTATTACGCGTCCATTGTCGTCCATTGCACTTTATCTTTTACAACCTCCGTCCCTCCTTCTTAACCCTCCTACCCTTACCTCCCTCTACCCTCCTTCTTTCCCTCTACCCCCCCCTCCCTTTTCCTTCCTCCCTTTCTCCCCCTCTCTCATTCCCTCTAACACACACTCCTTGCTTCCCTCCCTCTCTCCGCCACCCAACACAGCAGTAGCCATAACAACAACAAAAGTAGCAGCAGGCAGTGACCATCTGCTGTGCTGGTCTGTGGCGAGAGAGATTGTGCTGCAGATTGTGAGCTGGAGCAAAGAGTCAGGCGGTGTACAGACCAGACTCGGTTTGGCTCGCCCTGTACCAGATTGTGTGCATATTGACAAAGACTCAGAATCCCACAAATCATTAATTATACGAAGTTTGGCAGTAGCTGGAGTTCTTGGGAAGTGTCCAGTCAGGCCTTTACCTGGTTCCCTACTATTATGGTGAAAACAGCCCATGTGATCGGGTGTCATAGCGGTCATTTCTACCAGCGAGGGGAGCCCCACCGGTGGGTCCCTTTGCGTATCTTGGTCATCGGAGTGAAGAATCATTAATCTTAAGGTAGCACAACCCTTTGGTCGGCAGCCCAAGCAGCGAGCGACATCCACAGCCTCTGCTGAGGGAGAGGGAGACCTGCTCTGCTCTCCTGACCCTGCTTTGAGTCATGACAGAACAGTGTACAATCACTGATGTTCCGGTGAATCCGTGGCAGTAACGGGAGACACATTTTCATGCTACGACCGCAAGGACGTTTCACGCTGTAGGTTTCACGACTCGCAATAACGGGAAAAAACAGTAATTTTACTGATTTTTATATGGAGTCTATGTCTTCCTACTTTGAAATTTTATGGGCGTATTATCGGCTTTATACAATTATGTGAATACCGAGGCTCCGTAGGAGTCTTTTTTGGCTTAAAGGACAGCCCAGTGGGCGGTGGCGATGGACACCTACAGAGACTCAACGACCGGACAGGCACCTCAGTGGACGCCGATGAACGCCCAGGGAGTTGACTGGGGTAGCTATCATTAAACATCTGGAGCTCTGAGGCTGGGAACAATGAAGGCTAATTACGAGCTGTGTATCACCTCGCTCCGAGTTAATTGAAATGTTTCCAGAGCTCAGACAGACCCCCGTCAGATAGAGTGCTGGAATAACTAAGACTTTTCATAGTTTCCTTCGTAGATATTCTTCATACATGTTGATACCGGATCTCTGATATCAGTCCTTAAAATTATATATACTTGACTAAATTTGTTTATCAGCTTATAAATATGTAATTAAATTTCCCCGTTGGAGAGAATAACTTTAACACAAATCATTTAATTTGTTGATTAATGTCTGTGATACATTATTTTTCAGCGCATTAATTATATTACGATAATTTCTGATTATTAACGAAATAAATTATATATATAACGTTTTTCTCACTATCTGATTAATTGCTGAAAAAACTGAAAGTAATATTTATTAGAGATTTTGCCCCGTATCCCTGAGTGAGCTGAGTATCTCACTGTAACAATAGTTATCTAAAAATGTTGATGGATATATATATTTATTTCTTCATCTTACCTGTTTCCTCCTCTCCCTTCCTACTCTCCCATTGTGTCACTTTCTCTTTGACTACTCCCTCATGGTACTCACTATTCTTTCACTGTATTGCTATTCTTCTTCTTCTTCTGTATTATTATCCTCCGAGAGGATTCTCCCTCACTTACTATTTTCGTTCCTCTCTCTCCTCCTCCTCTTCCTTCACTATCGTTCTCTCTCGTTATCCTCCTTCCTCATGGCTCTTCTCCCACACTATTCTCTTCCCTCCTTACCCCATCCTCCCTCACCATTCTCTTCCCTCATTGCCCTCCTTCATCTCTCACTTCCTTCCTCCCTCACTATCCTTCTCTATCGCTATCTTCCTCCCTCACTTTCCTGCTTCGTCTCTACACTCCTTCCTCATTTTTCTCCTCCCTCACCCATTTACTTCACCATTTCCCTCCTTCCTAAGAAGAAACGCGATCTTACGGTAAACAGGGAACAATTTTTCGCACACCATCCATCACCGAGCTGGCAGATGGACACCCAGGACCCGTCGTGAGGAAAGGCCCGTGCCAGTCCCACGGTGGTGGCGGTGTGGTAGTGATGGTGCCGATGTTGTTGTTGGTAGTGGTGGTGGTGGCGGTGGTGTTGGTCGGGGTGTTGGTGGGGGTGGTGACAGTGTTGGTGGGGTGGTGACAGTGGTGGTGCTTACCAATCAGTGGCAACGAGAGAGTGGTGTCTAGCTCCATAAATTCTGTCCCTCCTACAGGCACGTTGTACCTGTTGCGCTACAGTTTAAGTATTCTGATGTCCGAATTCTCTATCGAATCTCGCCTTGAAGTTGTGGATGG